>NC_090026.1:65667251-65829751 GCF_037176765.1 Anolis sagrei
GATGGATGGACGGTATCCTTGAAGTGACTGGATTGATCTTGAAGGAGCTGGGGGTGGTGACAGCCAACAGGGAGCTCTAGCATGGGCTGGTCCATGAGGCCACGAAGAGTCAGAAATGACTGAAGAAATGAACAACAACAACAACAACATATTGCCAAGAGAGAAAGGTCAAGATCCTATAAAGATTTCTAGGTGCAAAGATTACTTCAGATGCAGGCTGCAGCCAGAAAATCAGAAGATATTTACTTATTGGGAGGAGAGCAATGAGCAATCTCGATAAAATAGTGAAGAGAAGAGACATCACTCAGCAATGAAGATCCACATAGACAAAGCAATGGTATTCCCCGTAGTAACCAATGGATGTGAGAGCCTGGACCATAAGGAGGGCTGAGCGAAGAAAGATAGACGCTTTTGAACTGTGTTGTTGGAGGAAAATTCTGAGAGTGCCTTGGACTGCGAGAAGATCCAACCAGTCCATACTTCAGGAAATAAAGCCCAACTGCTCATTGGAGGGAAGGATAGTAGAGGCAAAGATGAAGTATTTTGGCCACATCATGAGAAGAAAGGAAAGCTTAGAGAAGGCAATGATGCTGGGGAAAATGGAAAGAAAAAGGAAGAGGGGCCAACCAAGGGCAAGATGGATGGACATTATCTTTGAAATGACTGGATTGACTTTGAAGGAGCTGGGGGTGGTGACAGCCAACAGGGAGCTCTAGCATGGGCTGGTCCATGAGGTCACGAAGAAATGACTGAACAAATGAACAACAACAACATATTGCCAAGAGAGAAATGTCAAGATCCTATAAAGATTTCTAGGTGCAAAGATTACTTCAGATGCAGACTGCAGCCAGAAAATCAGAAGATATTTACTTATTGGGAGGAGAGCAATGAGCAATCTTGATAAAATAGTGAAGAGAAGAGACATCACTCAGCAACGAAGATCCACATAGACAAAGCAATGGTATTCCCCGTAGTAACCAATGGATGTGAGAGTCTGGACCATAAGGAAGGCTGAACGAAGAAAGATAGACGCTTTTGAACTGTGGTGTTGGAGGAAAATTCTGAGAGTGCCTTGGACCGTGAGAATATCCAACCAGTCCATGCTTCAGGAAGTAAAGCCCAACTGCTCATTGGAGGGAAGGATATTAGAGGCAAAGATGAAGTACTTTGGCTACATCATGAGAAGACAGGAAAGCTAAGAGAAGACAACGATGGTGGGGAAAATGGAAGGAAAAAAGGAAGAGGGGGCAACCAGGCGCAAGATGGATGGATGATATCCTTGAAGTGACTGGCTTAACTCTGAAGGAGCTGGGGGTAGTGACGGCCGACAGGGAGCTCATGAGTCACGAAGAGTCAGAAGTGACTGAACAAATGAACAACAACAACCTATACAGATTTAGCACAATTCGGTCATCATCATCATCGTCATCAACTTTATTTTTACCCCACCCTATCTCCCCAAGGGGACTCGTGGTGGCATATAATAAAAAATACAGTGGCAAACATTCAATGCCAAAATCCAGAAACAACACATAACAAATGAAAAACAAATCAATAAAATTAATATAACAACATAAATAAACATTGCATACTACACCTCACACTTCACAACATAGTAAGTTCTTAAAAATTGACTAAAATGATTAATTAGAGCTAAAATTATATAAGCTGATAGATGAAGGTAGATATTCAATAATTTGGCGAGGATATATATATATACTAGCCGTCCCCTGCCACGTGTTGCTGTGGTCCAGTCTGGTGATCTGGAAAATAAAGTAATGTGAAAGTGTGGGTTTCTAATATATGTAATTTCGTGTTGTTTCTTTGTCAGTGTTGATGTGTAGATTGTCTGGTTTGCCTACTCTGGAATATGGAACATATAATTGTCCTTCTTTAGGGGTCCCTTTCAAATCTATGATACTATATCTCTCTCTGTGTGTGAATCATATATATCTATCTATATCTATGGCTGGATGGCTCTTTGTCAGGAGGGCTCTGATTACATGTTCTTGCCCTGGTGAAGGGAGTTGGAGTAGATGGCCTTAAGTATTTTCTGTTGGTCATGGGGGTTCTGTGTGGGAAATTTGCTCCAATTCTGTCGTTTGTGGGGTTCGGAATGCTCTTTGATTGTAGGTGAATTATAAATCCCAGTAAGTACAACTCCCAAATGTCAAGGTCTATTTCCCCCAAACTCCATCTGTATTCATATTTGGGCATATGGAGTATTTGTGCCAACTTTGGTCTAGATCCATCATTGTTTGAGTCCACAGTGCTCTATGGATGTAGGTGAACTACAACTCTCAAACTCAGGGTCAATGCCCACCAAACCCTTCTAGTGTTTTCTGTTGGTCATGGGAGTCCTGTGTATCATGTTTGGTTCAATTCCATCATTGGTGGAGTTCAGAATGGTCGTTGATTGTAGGTGAACTATAAATCCCAGCAGCTACAACTCCTAAATGACAAAGTCAAAGTTTTTTGAGTGAAGGACATACATTGGTGTCAATTCGTCCAGTGGTTTTTGAGTTCTGTTAATCCCACAAACAAACATTACATTTTTATATTTATTTATTTATTTATTTATTTATTTATTTATTTATATAGGGAGGGGAGAGAGAGGGGGGGGGGGAGGGAGAGGGAGAGGGGGAGATGTAATCAGTCCCCCTCCTGATTACATAGATGGGTTTTTCAGGAGCTTTTTAAAGGAGAGGAGATATACCAGGCTATAAAGCAATGGTTCCCAAACCAAAGGTTTTTTGTGGGGTTGCCAGGCAGTGGTGAGCTATGAAAATTTTAAAAAGGGAAACAAAAAATTACGTCATCATTGTCTGCTCAGAGATTTCCTTGCGTAAATGTGTGACGATCTTTCATTTGTCAGGTTAGATTGTTGTGAGGTCCAGGTTCATATGTAGTTCAGAGATTGTCTCTACAGAATACAGGTGCTGCTTGGCTTGTGAGTGATCAATTCTTAAATTATGCATGTGTGCTGAGTGTCTAGCCATGTTTCTTGCGAGCAGCAATGGGTTTTTTTCTTAAATACTAGCAAATTCTGAGAAATATAATAAATTGTATATTGACATAAATCAAATGATCCAGGAATCTGACACCCTGCACATCACGTTATTTCTGGCTAGCCAAGCAGCCATCCACGAGCAATCAACCACAAGCTAAGCAGACATCAATGAAGCTCAAGGTGAATTATTGGATCTGCAGAATGATTTCTTGGTATGCAACTCATTTGATGAAAAACTTCCGATGCAGTTCTGGTGTGCTATGTGTCAGTCATATCCAGATGTCACCATGCTTGCGTGTCGATTTTTACTCCCCTTTGTTTCTACATATCTCTGTAAGAGCAAATTTTCAACACTTCTTCAATTTATTGTCGAAGGCTTTCATGGCCGGAATCACTGGGTTGTTGACTTTTAAATAATCTTTTAAATCCAAAAATCCCTGGTGTTGGAAGGCCATTACATGGTCAGGAGCCCAAGAAAGGAATATTGAAGAGTGGTTGAGGCAACATCTACAAAACAAACAAACAAACAAAAAAACACCAAAAAAGATTGTCCTCTTTCTTACTCACTACCTGCTTTGGAAAAGCCAGCACTAAACCCATAAAGCAGGAATTTTCATACATTTGAGTACACAATTACAGTTGATCTGGAGTAGGGATTTAAGGTGTCACTAATTTCATTCCTGAAGGAAGTAATGAACAATTTTAGCATTTTTTCTCACTGTGAGAGTCATTGAAAATTGCACAGTTTATAGCTTGGGACATTTCTGCACAAAATTTTCATGTGGTTGTTTTAGGAAAGAAAACATTTTCTGCTCGAGAAAGATAATGTCATGTGCGGAAATGCTGCTTTTTGAATACGTATGTAAATCATGTGTAAAATAGGTTTAATAATAATAATAATAATCTTTATTTATACCCTGTCACCATCTCTCATAGGGACTCAGGATAGCATTCAATGGTGCCGTACAACATAAAATGCAATATATCAACATTAAAACCAATAACACATTTAAAACCAGACATAAAAAGTTAACAAGAGCAATAAAATCAATAAAATATGGCAATAGTTGTTAATTAAAAGATCAATACAATTGGTTTAGCCTTAGGCTAAATATGGTAGTCTGGCTGCTATCTTAAAATTGCAAATATTCTTGTCTATCAAGAATCTCCAAATTTTCCCTATCTATCTATCTATCTATCTATCTATCTATCTATCTATGGTTTCCACATTTATTTTGTTTCATTATGTGTATGTTATTATGTCAATTAAAGGAAAGATTAATATTGATATTTGTGCCGATTTTGTAACAACTGTTCACTAAAATTTAGGGCTAGCTCAATGAAAAATGTATTTACATCTACTGTTTTAAGAGTTAGTGCTGGACAGGGCCTCAGTCCATCTTCTCTACTAATTGTGCTTTCTCTTTCGTGCCCTATCTTGTCTGTTTTGTGTGGTTTCTATGTGTGTATGTTTTAAAGCATAGCCCCTTTCCTTGGTGGACAGGTGAGCAATAGGATTTTCAAAAATACATGAAACCCTTTTGTTTTCTCCCAGCCTCAATATTGGAAAAAGTAGGGAAGAGAATGAAATCTTGGATGGAATTTTTTACCTTTGTTCTGGTAAAGATTTCAGACTCATAATATAAATGTAAACACCACCTCAGAATTAAATGTAATGCCTCCTTTAAACATTAATGTGAACATGTTAGAGCAGCTATGCTTCTTTCACTATATAGTATAAAGATAACATAGTAGCATTTTTTCGTGAGCTATTTTATGTCTGTCCACTGTACTCTGCAGCATCAATTTTTTTTTTTCAGATCAGAGGCTTTCATTATTTGGTCAAGACAGCGCAGAAATGTTATGGAGAAAAGAAATTGACACTGCCATTAAATTCCACCCTGGGAGCAACTGGTTTCTCTGTGTCTCCGTCTCTCTGCCTCTCTTTCTCGCCTTAACATTTGTGCTGGATTTGACTGTAGTTCCTTTCATTCCTATTTTAAAACCTACAAAGGCTTAATTGTCCTATAGGTTGACAAGATCTTTGTGGTGTGCTGCTTTACAGACAAAAGCAAGGTTGGTCTAAATTTAGAGCTTTGGAACATATCTTTAGTGACAATTCCAAAGCCTCTGACATTACACAAATTGTTCAGGCTATTTCCAGTTACAGATAGATTTCCATGCAGATATACTAAAAACATTAGAATGCTAAAACTGCAAGAGCCTTAGAAAATAAAGGATCTAGCAAATGTAGAACTATGACAAAAGGTAGAATGTCTTTCTCGCATTATGTTCCCTCTAAGGGCTTCACACCTTGGATGGTCCCATATTTCCTTACTGGTTTTTTCACACAGTCCCATGAACACACATGCTGCTCATATTCAATAACACTACCCACACAATCATCATCATCATCATCATCATCACCACCACAACATCAACAACTTTTTTGTGACTCACCCTATCTCCCCATGTTGACTCAGGGCAGTTTCCAATACACAGGCAAACATTCAATACCTATATAAAACAAAAACCATAAAAAATTAAACAAAAGAACAATAATAATCATAACCATAATCATAATAACACTTTATTTGTACCCTGCTACCATCTCCCCAAGGGACTCGGTGCAGCTTACATGAGGCCGAGCCCAAACACACAATACAAGCAATAATAACAACAGTACAAGCAATTAAAAACACATAGACAATAAGATACACAACATTATCAATAAAACAACACATAATTAAAAAACAGTGGGAAGGCCAAATGTAGAGTTAAAATTGGAAATAATACTGGGACATGAACAGAAGGTGATACTGGTATTTGTGGAAGGGCATACGAGCAGACTTAAAGAAATGTAAAGTGCTTTGGAGGACAAAGTGCTATGGGGTCATTATTCCGGGAAGGTACAATGGAACAGCCACGTCTTCAAGTTCCTCCTGAAGACTGCCAAAGTTGGAGCCTGTCTGATGTCTTTAGGGAGTGAGTTCCAGAGTCAAGGGGCCACCACCGAAAAAGCCCTCTCTCTCGTCCCCACCAATCGCGCCTGCGATGCTGGTGGGATCAAGAGCAGGGCCTCTCCAGATGATCGAAGAGATCGTGTGGGTTCGTATACAGAGATGTGATCACGCAGGTAGGCAGGACCCAAACCGTTCAGGGCTTTGTAGGTAAGAACCTGCACCATGAATTGGGTCTGGTAAAAGAATGGCAGCCAGTGGAGCTCTTTGAACAGGAGGAATGACCTCTCCCTGTAAGGAGCCCCAGTTAACAACCTAGCAGACGCCTGTTGGATCATCTGAAATTTCCGGGCCGTTTTCAAGGGCAGCCCCACGTAGAGTGCATTGCAGTAATCCAGTCTAGAGGTGACTAAGGCATGGATCACCTTGGCCAGATCCGCCTTCCCAAGGTACGGTCGCAGTTGGTGCACGAGTCTTAATTGTGCAAAGGCCCTCCTGGCCACCACCGACGCCTGAGCCTCAAACGTAAGTGAAGAATCCAGGAGGACCCCCAAACTGCGGACCTGTGACTTCAGGGGGAGTACAACCCCGTCCAGCACAGGTTGCCACCCTATACCCCGATCTGGTTTACGATCGACCAGGAGGACCTCTGTCTTGTTGGGATTAATCTTCAGCTTGTTCGTCCTCATCCAGACAGCCACAGCAATCAGGCACTCGTCTAGCACTCGAGGGGCTTCCTTGGAGTTAGGTGGAAAAGAGTAGTAGAGTTGTGTGTCATCTGCATAGAGATGGCACCCAACTCCACAACTAAACATTATACACCAAATTAATATAAGCAGTTATATTAAATACTGTCAGGACACAGCATTGACATACCATTTTCATACATGCACAGCATTGCTGCATGTGACTGAGCAGTTGAATAATATTGTGGCAGTGCTGCCTTCTTTATCTCTACTGCAGCGTTTGTCTCCAGCAGAACATAGCAGAACATAGTCTCATTCCAAAGCATTTCTGGGTTTTTTCCAAATCCAGATGGAGATAAGTTTCCCTCGTTACCTCTACATTCACTGATGAGAACTTTTTGGAAGCTAAAGCACTCACAACAACTTGCAGTGGATATTTTAAAAAATCTGATACCTAATTCACATTCTCCAGCATTGCTAACAACAAGGCAGCAGGAGTCATCAGGATCCCAGCTGAACTGTTTGAAATCTTAAAAGATGATGCTGTCAAGGTGATGCATGCCATATGCCAGCAAATATGGAAAACACAAGAATGGCCATCAGACTGGAAAAAATCAACTTATATCCCCATACCAAAAAAGGGAAATGCGAAAGACTGCTCAAACTTCCGTACAGTGGCCCTTATTTCTCATGCCAGTAAGGTAATGCTCAAGATCCTGCAAGGAAGACTCCAGCAATATATGGAGCGAGAGTTGCCAGATGTACAAGCTGGGTTTAGAAAAGGCAGAGGAACGAGAGACCAGATTGCCAATATCCGCTGGATAATGGAGAAAGGTAGGGAGTTTCAGAAAAGCATCTATTTCTGCTTCATTGACTATTCTAAAGCCTTTGACTGTGTGGATCATAATAAATTGTGGCAAGTTCTTGGTGGGATGGGCATACCAAGCCACCTTGTCTCTCTCCTGAGGAATCTGTACAAGGACCAAGTAGCAACAGTCAGAACTGACCACGGAACAACAGACTGGTTCAAGATTGGGAAAGGCGTACCGCAAGGCTGCATACTCTCACCCAACCTTTTTAACTTGTATGCAGAACACATCATGCGATGTGCGGGGCTTGATGAATGCAAAGCTGGGGTGAAAATTGCTGGAAGAAACATTAACAACCTCTGATATGCAGATGACACCACTCTGATGGCCGAAAGCGAGGAGGAGCTGAGGAGCCTTCTAATCAAGGTGAAAGAAGAAAGCGCAAAAGCTGGGTTGCAGCTAAACATAAAAAAAACCCCAAGATTATGGCAACAAGAATGATTGACAACTGGAAAATAGAGGGAGAAAATGTGGTGGCCGTAACAGATTTTGTATTTCTAGGTGCAAAGATTACTGCAGATGCAGACTGTGGCCAGGAAATCAGAAGACGCTTACTTCTTGGGAGGAGAGTAATGTCCAGTCTCGATAAAATAGTAAAGAGTAGAGACATCAGACTGGCAACAAAGATCCGCCTAGTCAAAGCCATGGTATTCCCTGTAGTAACCTACGGATGTGAGAGCTGGACCTTAGGGAAGGCTGAACGAAGGAAGATCGATGCTTTTGAGCTGTGGTGTTGGAGGAAAGTTCTGAGAGTGCCTTGGACTGCAAGAAGATCCAACCAGTCCATCCTCCAAGAAATAAAGCCCGACTGCTCACTGGAGGGAAGGATACTAGAGACAAAGTTGAAGTACTTTGGCCACATCATGAGGAAACAGCAAAGCCTAGAGAAGACAATTATGCTGGGGAAGGTGGAAGGCAAAAGGAAGAGGGGCTGACCAAGGGCAAGATGGATGGATAGCATCCTTGAAGTGACTGAACTGACCTTGAAGGAGCTGGGGGTGGTGACGGCCGACAGGGAGCTCTGACGTGGGCTGGTCCATGAGGTCATGAAGAGTCGGAGACGACTGAACGAATGAACAACAACATATTCTCAAAAACATTCCACAGTTTCACATTCAACTTCACCCCCAACCATCTCAGGTTCCTCAGGAAGAGTAGCCCATAAGAACTTGCTGGAATTTACATCTAAACTAGAGTAGACTACACTCAGCATGAACCATCCAGTGTTGGAGCCAGATACTTGGTTCCAATCCCCTCCCACTCTGGATAGATTGTTGGAAAGATCAAAGTGGTTTGCTTGTGAACCTTGGTCAACTTCCTTCCCTAACCACCAGAGATACCTTGAGGTTCCCTCTCCAAGAAAATCCTAGAAAATAACAATCAAATGACATGCAAAGAACATCCGCTAGCCAACCAATATTATTGTGAATATGAATAATATGGTCATACAGAAATAGTAGTTAAACAGTAGTGGGGCAGGAGGTAATTAATGAATTGTTTCCAGTAAAAAAAAAAGTGCTTCCCTAATGATCATGCAATGGAAGACACCAGTATAGGTCCTAGCCAAAGACAGATTTCAACAAGCTCAATCAACATATAACAGTTGAACGCATAGGGTTACAGCCTGTGTTGGATGGGGTCGCACTTCCCTTGAAGACACAGGTTCGCAGCTTGGGTGTGACCTTGGACTCATCGCTGAGCCTGGAACCCCAGGTTTCGGCGGTGACCAGGGGAGCATTTGCACAGCTAAACCTTGTGCGCCAGCTGCGCCCGTACCTTGGGAAGTCTGACTTGGCCACGGTAGTCCACGCTCTGGTTACATCCCGTTTAGACTACTGCAACACTCTCTACGTGGGTTTGCCTTTGAAGATGGCTCGGAAGCTCCAATTAGTCCAACGCTCGGCAGCCATGATGTTAACAGGAGCGGAGCGCAGGGAGCATACAACTCCACTGGCTACCAATTTGCTACCGGGCTCAAAAGTGCTGGCGTTGGCCTTTAAAGCCCTAAACGGTTCCGGCCCAAGCTACCTATCCGACCGCATCTCTGCCTATGAACCCACCAGGACTTTGAGATCTTCCGGGGAAGCCCTGCTCGCAATCCCACCTGCTTCTCAAGCACGTCTGGCGGGGACGAGAGATAGGGCCTTCTCGGTGGTGGCTCCTCGGCTGTGGAACGCCCTTCCTACCGACATTAGACTAGCACCATCTCTAACGGTATTCCGCAAAAAAGTGAAGACCTGGCTGTTTGAGCAGGCGTTCGAATAATGAGTGCAATGACTGGTTAATGAACACTGGAATGGATCAATGGATGATGAATCTGGATCATGTTTTTGATGATGAGATGATAGTGAATGGCGATTGTAGATATTGTTAATTGTTTACTGTTTATTAATTGGGTAATGTGCTAAGTTGTTAATTGTTTTTATACTGCAACATTGAATTCTGCTGTCTCTTATTGCTGTGAACCGCTGTGAGTCGCTTTCGGGCTGAGAACAGCGGTATATAAGGAAGGTAAATAAATAAAATAATAAATATTTTAAAGAAAGAGTTGATATTATGCATTTTAAAGCCAAATTTGTGAGGGTTAAATCATAGAATGATTCTTCACTCTTGAATGTCATTGCAAGCTACGCTGTTTATAAAAAATAACACAGCTAACTGCTCTGTTTGACATTGTAGCCTCACAAATCCTCCCATCATACTATAAAATTGGTTCAGGTTAGAAAAATACCATCATAAAAGTGGAAGTAAAGAGACATGAAAAGGGGAGAACAATCCTCAGTGAAGGCATCAAGTGACCTGGAACAATATCATGTAAAGATTAATGGAATTGGTGAGGTGACAACGAAATTGATTGAAGGATATCATCTTGGATACCATGACAAAGTAACACCTATCTTCCTGAAAGCTTTTGTTCCCAGAGGAGAGGAGAGTTGTAAGCTATCGTGTGCATTGCTCTGATTATGCACACCAGTCTGCTAGGAAACCAAAGGCTAAGAGCTTTGCTATAGGTCTTCTAGACTCACAGCCAAGACAGAGAGCAATAAAAAAGCAATTTTCTCTCAAATGTTTGGGATATTGAGGGAATCATTAAAGTTAAACTGTCTTGGTGAAAGGATAGGACATTGCAGTAGTGGGAACAGGTGTCTTCAAAATCACCGTTTATTCATCTGCTTCTTTGAAGAGTTTGATTACACATTTAGCCTCTGGAGAATATATTTACAAACATGAATAAAAGTTACATCATCTTTAAAAGATCGGAAAGAGAGTCAAGGCAACATAGTAGGAGCTTTTATCAGTTGTTACATTGATGTCATAGAAGAACACCCACGTGAGAACATCCATAAAATGACCCCAAAAATAAGTACAATGCCGAATAGAAATATTAAATATCAAAAATTAAGGAATGAAGAATACTACAGGCAGCCCCCAAGTTATGAACAAGATGGGTTCTATAGGTTTGTTCTTATTTATTATTTATTTATTTCGGGTGCTTATACCCCGTCCTTCTCAACCCCCTAGGGTTGAGAAGTTCACAAAATACAAAATACAGTATAACAACAACAATTATAACTAGTTAAAACAATCACATTAATACAATAGCAGCAATAAAATCATCTTGTGGTCAATGTTCGCCAATTCATAAATCCATAATCCATCCAGCATTGTCATAGTCCTTTCCTACTTTGGTCGTTACTGTCTTTTATCCATCTGCCAGCTTACCCAAAGGCCTGGTCCCATATCCAGGTTTTTAACTTCCTTCTGAGAGAGAGGAGGGATGTTGATGACCTAATTTCCCCGGGGAGTGAATTCCACAGGTGTGGGGCCACCACCAAGAAGGCCCTGTCCCTCGTCCCCACCAGTCTCACTTGTGATAAAGGTGGGGCCGAGAGTAGGGCCTCCCCAGAGGATCTTAAACTCCGAGGTGGGACGTAGAAGGAGATCTGTTCGGACAGGTATGCTGGGCTGGAGCCGTATAGGGTTTTGTAGGTCAAAACCAGCACTTTGAATTGTACTCGGAACTGGATCGGCAGCCAGTGGAGCTGACATAACAGGGGGGTGGTATGCTCCCTGTATGATGCTCCGGTGAGTAAGTTGAATTTGCATGTAAGTTGGAACAGGTACATTTTTAAGTCGTGTGTGTGTGTAAGCTTTACATAGGATATAGAAGTGTTAACACCCCTGTGGTGTTTGTTTTGTTGTCTGTGCACCTCACTTTTATACCTAAGATAATTGGATTTTGAAAAATGTGTCTTGTTGTGGAAACAAGAATTGGTGAGAAAGTTCCAGAGGAGAGACCTTTTCCCCATAATAACTCTTTCAGGAGTGAATTTCCCTTCCTATGGGTAGAATTCTTTCTTCCTGTTGTTTTCACCCCATTCTTTACCACCAGTCGTTTGTAAGTCAGATGTTTGGAACTCAAGGACTGCCTGTATACAATATTTTTGTTCAGCCAGGCTTTTTGAAGTATTATTATTATTGTTGTTGTTGTTGTTATTATTATTATTATTGTTGTTGTTGTTATTATTATTATTATTATTATTATTATTATTATTATTATTATTATCCAACACAACAAGATTAGTACACAACCAACAAGATCACTATGCTGGTTGTTGTATTGGATCACTCATTGGACACTTCCCAAGTGTCTAGGACTATGTGATGTATCGGCGAATAATGCATGCAGATCCCATTAAGGTGGCCTTCTGCAGCTGGCGGTAATTTTTTCAGTGTCGATAGTGTTTAAGTGCAGGCCAAGATCCTTAGGCACTGCACCCAGTGTTTCGATCACCACTGGGACCACCTTGACTGGCTTGTGCCAGAGTCTTTGCAGTTCAATCTTTAAATCCTCATATCATGTCAGTTTTTCCAGTTTTTTCCTCTTCAATCCTGCTGTTGCCTGGAATTGCAACATCGACAATCCATACATTATTATTATTATTATTATTATGTTTATTATGTTTATTATGTTTATTATGTTTATTATTATGCTTTTTTATACCCCACATTTTCCCTCCACAAAAAGACTCAAGGCAGCTCAGTATAAGACCTTTTAATGTGTATGGTCCCAGTTTTAAAATCGGTGCTGTAGCAGTTTTACATGTTTCTTTTATTTAAGTTGTTTTTACATTTATTTATTTATTAGAAGCTGCCAGAAAAAACTTGTGCTACCGGTGCTATGGGCTATATTTCAGAGGAATAAACAAGCAAATTTGCCTTGCAAAAAAACCTTCAGAAATCTTTGGGGTTGCCCTAAGTTGACAAGTGACCGGTAACACATTCGTATACAGCATAGAAGTCATGCTAATAAACAAAAAAGGGAAATAAAAGAGAAAAAATAAGCAGAAAGTAACTAAAGAACAGTAACATTTCAGGAGGAAAGGGGATGATTGCCTGAGTGACCTAATAAATTAACCACATGAATAACCTTTTTCCATGCAAATTGAATCATTTGTGTCATAGTTGAAAATGTTTCTTCATACAAACTGTTATGCTGAGAAAACAAAAAAATAAAATAAAATAAAAAGATTGATCTGATTTAGTATGGGCTAAAACTTTTGATAACAAAACTTCCAGAGCTGCTTCTACAGACAAATCAGCCAGCACAAAACTGAAATATCTTTTTCCAGTTAAATATCCTTTTGGACCTTTTAATGTCCAAATAGTTCCTGTAAAAACTATAATGCCAGATCCATGAAGGCCTCAATCACCTGTTGACCCAACTAGATTAGACTCTTTGAATGAATTGCTGAATGATAAATACGAAGAGTATTTTTAAAGTAAGGTCCGTTAGAACATAAGTACACAACGAAAGTTTATTTCAAAAAAGTAAATTTATTTTCAGAAAGTACATACTTTACTCTATTTTTCGACATAGTTGCCAAGTTTGTTCAAATACTTATCATACCTCTGAACATTTTAAAATACCCTCTTCATAAAAAATTGCCGCCTGCTCCGATAACCAAATCGTCTGTAATCAAAGAAGGGCGACCGGAGCGGTCCTCATCATGGACGTTATCATGGCCATCTTTGAATTGTCGTACCCACTTACGCACTTTGCTTTCACTCATAACAGTTTCACCGTACACTTCACAAATCTGTCGATGAATTTCTGCAGCAGGCAGGTTCCTTGCTGACAAAAACCGTATCACTGAGCGAACCTCACATGCGGCGGGTGAGTTGATAGTCTTAAACATTTTTAAACCACAGAACAGAACCGTACAGGTTAGCTACAGAACAGAAACTGAGCACAGTTGTTCCCGAGGCATGCCGGTACACGACGCATGCGCTCGTTGCGGTATGCGCGTGAACTACTAGTGTCTACAACAAAACGGACCTTATTTAAAAAATAACCCTCGTATTTTGTAATTCCCCATGATCAATGGATCTCCACTAGCTGAGACTAGTGATTGGATTTAGGCAATAGATAATACTATGTAACAATGTTTTCATGTTTCTGGGTTATGTCATTTCCTAATTGGTTCTAACATAAACACATGGAAAAAGTTTGTTAAACTGCGGGACATCCTGCAGCACATTTCACTATAGTTTTTCATAGAGTCTCAAGCAAATCAACATAGTTTGTGGAAGCCACAATAACAAAGTTTCTGGACTATAACAACTAATTTCGTGGGAAAGCATGATTCCACAACCCCTGCTATAATGAGCCCTCCTCCGCAAATAATCTGTCTCTCTTTTATCTTGCCTGAATTTTCAATTAGTTTTAATTAGTTTTTCTTTTAATCATTACATGTAGCCCACCCATTGTCATTGTCATTGTGCTTATTGTAATTTTTTTATATTGTTATGTATTCACATGTTTTATGTAATTATAATGTTGTTGTTTATTGTTCGCATTCTCGGTTTGCGTTTTCAGTTTTACTCTATTGTAGTTTGTTGTTTGGGCTTGGCCTCATGTAAAACGCTCCGAGTCCCCATTGGGGAGATGGTGGCAGGGTATAAACAAAGATTATTATTATTATTATTATTATTATTATTATTATTAATTTATTTACTCTATTTATACCCCGCCTTTCTCTACACCAAAGGGAACTCAAGGTGGTTTACATATAGGCAGGCCCGTAGCCAGGATTTTGTTTCAGAGGGGGCTGAGTTCGATTCGGGGGGGGGGCTGAGTTTGGTTCGGGGGGGGGGGGTGAGTCTGAGTGAAAGAGGGTCTACCCTAGCAAACCTTTTGTATCATTACCCCAATACCCCCATGCATATGGGATATATTGAGTATAGTGATCAGATCATGATATGAATAAACATAACAGTTTAAATAATGCACCAGTAAGGCCTTCTCACGGACCACAATCAGAATTTCGGGGGGGGGGGGGCTGAAGCCCCCCAACACCCCCCCCCCCGGCTACATGCCTGCATATAGGCAATTATTCAATGCCTTAAGGCACATACAAAACATTAAGCTTAAAATAAATCAAATTTAATTTAATATATATTAAACATTTAAAAACATTACATTCAGTGTTAAAATCTTGACATCCAGAAATCATACATCCAGAAAAGTACTGCACAATTAAACAGGAAATAACACTTTCAACCCAGGAACAGAAAACTTTTCAAATGTTGTTACATAGTGTAATAGTTTCTTTTCCATCTGCAGTTTTTTTAGACATCTTTGTCCTTGTTTGTTTCCCATTTTATATATCAGTACATATTTCTGTAATAGTAAGATTAATATCCTCTTCATTAAACTATCCAAACAAGAGAATGAGAAATGTCTGCTGCGCCAATTAGCTAAGATGCATGTTGTTTTTACAAGCTTATAAACTATTTAAAACTAATTATCCCTCCCATAAGCCCCAGTAGGAAACTGAACTAAAAGCTGTGTGGATATTGTTATGTATGATCAGCGTTTGTTCCCTGTGATTTCGGCTTGATACAGATGAACCCCTTGGGTTCTCTGAAGGGCATTCAATTAGGACCAGCAAAATGCTCATAATTGTGAGAAGGTGGTATATAACCTTCTTTTTCCCCTCCCATTAAAACATGAAAAAATAAGGTCTTGACACTCTGTTCTTTCAACAAAATGCTAGCTTCCAACCTTTCTCACCTTGCCTGTCCTATCTTCCTATAGCTTTGATCATCTCACAGACACCTACTGCTCTGCTGCCAAAACTATTAATGTTTCTCATTGCTTTTTCTCTAAGATCCCTTACACTGGATTTCTGTCCAATCACAGATCTTGTCGAAGTGTCTTGTCTTTACTATCAAACCCATATTTTTCATTTTTAGAGACAATCCTGCCATTAAGCAGAGTGATGCAGCAACCACTTCAAGCTAAAGATTTCAAATGTCATTAAAGCACAGTAGATTCTGCAACATCCTTGGCTATGACCTTTGCTTGCCCAGCACTGCCAACTGAAGGCTTTCGGCTCCCAGAAACAACTCTGTTCTTGCTAACCGTTATGCCAAGAACTGCCTCTCAAGTATTTTTGTGATGGCACATTCATAATTTAATTCAAAATCTTTGTTTACCTTTGAATAATCCTTAGTCCCAAAATCCCACTGGATTTGTTTATTTATTTAATTATTTAAAAGTTTTGAATACTGACTTTCTCACCTCTCTTGAGGGACTCAGACCGGTTTCTAACCACAAAATCACATACAGTCAATAAAACATCATACTTCATATTGCAATAAAACATTAAAACAGCAAAACAGCAATTACATTCAATAAATACAATGGTCAGTCGTCCCACTAAATTTGATGTTCATTATCCTTCATCCATATCTCAGGGTGTTGGTTCACTCATCGAATGCCTGTCTCCATAACCACATCTTCACCTGCTTCCTGAATGTCAGGATAGAAGGGGCGGTTCTGATCTCTGGTGGGAGAGAGTTCCAGAGTCAAGGGGCCACCACCGAGAAGGCCCTGTCCCTCGTCCCCACCAGATGTGCTTGTGAGGCCGGTGGGACCGAGAGCAGGGCCTCTCCAGACGATCTTAATAATCTTGATGGTTCATAGGGGAGAATATTTATTTAAGACAAAATAAATATAAATGCTTACTCTCTTCCCCCCATAGTTGTTTGTGCCTCACTTCCTTCAGTAGTTTTCTTTATATTTCTTTCTAGAGTTTAAGCACCGTCAGGTAGTATGACCTATCCTCCTTCAAAAACCATTTTTGTCGAGCTCAGTATACATAGATGATCACACTGTCATTCATAAAAACATAGATAGTGATACCTTCACTCAAAAATTGAATCCATTCTGTGACAGTTTTCTTAAATCAAAAGTTTTATTATCTCAATGTTTTGTTTTGGGTTTTGTTTTTGTTTTTTTTTGTCGTGTCAGGAGCGTCCTGTTGTGAGTGAATTGGCCGTCTGCAAGGACGTTGCCCAGGGGACGCCCGGATGATTTTGATGTTTTATCATCCTTGTGGGAGGCTTCTCTCATGTCCCCACATGAGGAGCTGGAGCTGATAGAGGGAGCTCATCCGCCTCTCCCCAGATTCGAACCTGCGACCTGTCGGTCTTCAGTCCTGGCGGCACAGGGCTTTAACTTACTGCGCCACCGGGGGCTCCATCTCAAAGTGAATTTTCCCATTGAAATGCTATTAATCTGTTATGGGCCCCCAAAAACCACGCCATTTTTTTTTTGGCTATGTGTTTTTAAATATGAATTTATAAATAATTTATAAATAAGAAATTATTATTATTATTATTATTAATTATTAAACTTTATTTGTACCCCGCTAGCATCTCCCGAAGGACTCGATGCGGCTTACAAAGGCCAAGGCCTCAACACAACAACACAGACAATAACAATACAATGCAAGCAAATTAAAAACATAAGCAATAACAAAAACAAAACATTACACTATTAGGCAATAAAACCAGGGCCGGGCCAATAATGTATAAATGCACATTCATAAGGAAAATAAAAAAGAAAGTTCAACTTTAAAATGGTAGAAAATAAAAAAGAAAATTCAACTTTAAAATAGTAGAAGCACAAGTTGTGTCAAGGGACCACATTTGAGGCAGCAAAATTTGTTGGCCAGTGTTAGAGCAAGGCAACACAGCATCATTTTCTTCATACTGTACAGTATTAATTCTAGCAAACCTTCCTCCCTCTCTTGTTCTCTGTCTTTTTGAAGAAAAACATACAGTACCAGGAATGAAAAGCACACAAAGTGAACTAACCCAAACTTCCTCAGTTGACAGCAATGTCCCAAAGTGGAGAAGAGAATGTGGCAAACAGGCAAAGGCATGCAGGCTGAGGCACTGAGTCACAAGTTACAGTGGCTGTTCCAGTCTGCTGGAAGCCCTCTACTCTCAGGTTGAGGCTCTGCTGCACCAGAGTCAACTGCAATCCCTGGAGTGGAACCTCCAAATTGGACTTATCCCAGAATGTTCAGGGGAAGCAATCAAATGGAGTTGGAGGTTTTGCCTAGCAGGAAGAGGAGCCAGAACTGCTCCGGCTAGGAATCTAGTCCATCTTTTGTTTTTCTCTGCCTTCGTATTAGAACTGCTTTAGAGCCTCATAATCTAAAGCATGGATCCACTTTAAATCTGGTGTCTGCCTCCTGAAGAATTCTGGGGTTTGTAGTTTAGTAAGGCCCAGGACCTGTCTGGCTGAGCAGTTTAAAGGTCCCTCCCTAAACTACAAGCCCCAGAATTCTACAGGAGGCAGAAACTGGATTTTAAGTGGATCCATGCTCTAGTGTGATGAGGTTCTTAGAGAGTAAAGAGTCCTCTTTTGCACTGTTCGTAGATCAAAACAGTGTTCAGATGTCAAAACGTTGCTCTAGGCCCATGATGGCGAACCTATGACACGTGTGTCAGCACTGACATGCGTAGCCATTTTCGATGACACACAGCCGCATGCAGCCGCATACAGAGAAGATGGGGCCGCATCCCAAGAAGGACATTTCATCCTTGGCTCCTACACCAGCATTTTTCTATAATGCCGAGATATTATTTAAGCAGGTAACTTAAATAATTAGTTTTTGGTTTATTAAATATAGTTATATATTACAATAACATATTTTTGTTATTAAACTATAAATATCATGAAATTATGGGGTTTTCTCGAAGTGACATCCCACTCGAGTTATGCTCGTTTTTTTGGCGAGTATTGACACACCAAACTCAAAAGGTTGCCCATCATTGCTCTAGGCCAAGTGAGGATTCATAAATTAAAACATTTATCTTGGGACATTTGTATTTAGAGGTTCTACTTTATGTTATTAATGTATATAGAATATACTTGAATGCTGTCAGGATCCAGGGAGTTTGAAAGAGGAAAACCTAAAGGTGCAGGAAATCATTTGAATCAGACCAGGCCCCCTTCTACATTGCCATATAAAATCCAAATTATCTGCTTTGATAATTTGGAATATATGGCAGTGTAGAAGGGGCCTAAATGTGTTCCTTGCCCTGGTAACTTCTACTATGGAAAATTCTCCTCACTTGACTCATTCTGTTTTTTTCTTTCTTGGGCACACTGTTAATTGTGATCTATGCTAGTGGATGAAGATCTAAAGAGATTTGGATGCCCCCTTGAATGG
Source organism: Anolis sagrei (assembly GCF_037176765.1). Classification (NCBI taxonomy): domain Eukaryota; kingdom Metazoa; phylum Chordata; class Lepidosauria; order Squamata; family Anolidae; genus Anolis; species Anolis sagrei. The sequence goes on from NC_090026.1 coordinate 65,686,311, forward strand.
ATACGCATTATGTTCTGGTGTTTTATCAGAAGAAAAAGCACAAAATGTTCTCTGTCTCTATTTGCCAGCTGTTTTCCAGAATTTTACCTACATATGAACGGTTTGGGACCCGCCTACCTGCGTGACCGCATTTCTGTATACGAACCCACACGATCTCTTCAATCATCTGGAGAGGCCCTGCTCGCACTCCCACCCGTATCGCAAGCGCGATTGGTGGGGATGAGAGAGAGGGCCTTTTCGGTGGTGGCCCCTCGACTCTGGAACTCACTTCCTAAGGACATCAGGCTTGTCCCTTGCTCTGGCAGTCTTTAGGAGGAGCTTGAAGACGTGGTTGTTCCAGTGTGCCTTCCTAGAATATAAAATCCAAATTATGTATCTTTCCACAAACGCCCCATCACTTTTTCGCCCATGTCCAGCATTATTTTTTAAATTTTTAATTACATTCGGCCTACCCATAGATTTTAAAGTGTGTTGTCCTACTGTTAATGCTTATGTTATTGTTTTATTGTTTTGGTTTGATTTTAATTGCTTGTACTGTTGTTGTTTGTATTGCTTGTATTGTTGTGTTATGGGCTCGGTCTCATGCAAGTCGCACCGAGTCCCTTGGGGAGATGGTATAAATAAAGTTTATTATTATTATATTATTATTACGTATCTTAATTGGCCTGCTGTTATTTCTGTTGTTTTTTTTAGATTGATGTGATTATAACTTTGGGTGGACTTGAAGGTCGATTTGACCAAATCATGGCAACTGTGGAGACTCTCTTTCATGGAATTAAGATAACACCCTTTCCCATCGTAGTTATTCAGGAGAGGTCCCTGATATACCTACTACAACCTGTAAGTAAAATGAAGTGTGCATTTCAAAATAAACATAAATGGCTTTAAATGTTTTATTCAGCTAACGTGATTGACATAAATTAGAAAGTTATATTTGCTTTACCACTGATTTAGGATTGACTGCGTTCCCTCATCTCTTTTTGAAAACCCTATACCAGTTATATTCTACTTTGTTCATGCCCAGCGTTATTTTTTTTTGAATAAATTTTTATTAATCAGTTTCAAACAATACTACATGGAAAGAGGGGGAATATTCAGGAAGAAGATAGAAAAGTAGGAAATACAATCAGTAAAAACCCCCACCAAAAAAAAAGAAGAAGAAAGAGAAAAAGGGGGGGAAAGAAAAGAAAAAAATACATAAAAAATACAAGTATACAAAAATCAAAATAAAATAAAATGACTTCCATTCCAATCTCAGGATCTTCTTATCTTTTGTTCATTATTGTTTATCTCTTCTTTGTTTCTTTCTTCTTTCTATTTTTTTCATAGTCATAAAAAAGAACCCAGTCTGTCTTTTTTATAGATTTCCCGGTATTTTTCTTTAGCAAAAAAGTTAGTTCGTCCATGTCTCTTATTTCTTTAACCTTGTCCATTTTGTTGTAGACACTAGTAGTCCGCGCGCATACCGCAACGAGCGCGTGCATCGTGTACCGGCATGCCTCGGGAACAACTGTGCTCAGTTTCCGCTCTGTAGCTAACCTGTACGGTTCTGTTCTGTGCTTTAAAAATGTTTAAGACTATCAACTCACCCGCCGCATGTGGTTCGCTCAGTGATACGGTTTTTGCCAGCAAGGAACCTGCCTACTGCAGAAATTCATCGGCGGGTGAGTTGATAGTCTTAAACATTTTTAAAGCACAGAACAGAACCGTACAGGTTAGCTACAGAGCGGAAACTGAGCTCTGTAACACGGTAACAGTTGTTACCGTGGCATGCCGGTACATGACGCACGCGCTTGTTGCGGTATGCGCGTGAACTACTAGTGTCTACAACAAAACAGACCTTACTTAAAAATACCCCTCATATTTTCCTTTAAATCATACTCTCAAGAGACAAAAATAAGCAAATGTTTGTTGTGTTGCAGCCCCTCCCACAACAAAAGAGTTAAGGAAAACTGCAAACCAATATACAATACAGTAAGCATTTATATATATAACAAATAATTAGGGGAAGCTTGAGAAGTAGAACGGTAGAAGGGACTTATATTAGCTTACTGAATCACAGCTTTCAGAGATAAGAACTGCTTCTGTGGACTAACTAGAATCATGCTAGGAAAAGGAAACAATGTGAATTCAGATGCCATTATTTATGTTTACCATTATACAGCGAAGACATCAAATAATGTGCAAGAGAGGAATTCGGGATATGGACTAGTCAATGAGGCCTTTCCATATTGTCTTGTGAAACTTGTCTTTATTAGATCTGACTGTGTTTGTCCTTCTGTGTCATGGGTTGCACAGGTCCGCTATACATTATTTCCCCTTAATCCTCGAGAGATTGAAACTTCAGACTAGCTTTTGTGGCATCAGTTTCATTTGGTGAAAAAAAGCGCAAAGATATTTGGGATTTTTAAAAGATAAAAACAGTCTTAAATAGAATGCACTGGATAAGAAAATAAAATACAGGTTACAGCTCTTTTCTCATTACATGACACGTTTTAACCATATTGACTTCTTCAGTTAGGTTATAATTTGAAACTTATTTATTTATTTCGCATCAAAAGCATTGCATAAATTAGTATAAAAGATGGTAAAAATAGAAGGAGCACAGGTGGCTAAATATCTTTTGGCCAAAAACAGGCAACAGCAATGGCATTGTCTGTAGCCTCAAACAATTCTTCCTCTGTACATGAGGCAGGGCATAGTGGACAAGCATACAGATGCGAAGTTGTCTGTTCTGCTCCACAGTCACATAAGGGATTCTTTTAGGTAGTGCCATTTTACCAGGTTGTCTTTTGATCTGCCCACTCCACTTCTGACTCTGTTCAGGGATTTCCAAGTTGGTTTGCCCCTGGAGGAAGACCCTCATGGGGGGCCATCCAGTTGGGCTTTCACAGTGTCCAACCTTATTTCTCTCACCTTTAGCAGCAACTTCCTGTCGCACATCGGGGGGGGGGGGGGGGGGCAATGCCAGCTACCTTGTAGAGTTTATCAACAGGTGTAGGTTTAAGACATCCTGTGATTATTCTGCATGTTTCATTCAATGTTATGTTCACCTGCTTTGCATGGGCAGACCTATGCCAAACAGGGCAGGCATACTTGACAGTTGAGTAAGACAAAGCTAGGGCTGATGTTCTTACTAATTTTGGGTCTGCACCCCATGTGCTGCCAGTAAGTTTCCTCAGGATGTTATTGCGTGCAGCTGCTTTGTGCTTGGTGTTCAAGCAGTGTTTCCTATATGCTAGTGTTTGATCTAAGGTGACACCGAGATATTTAGGATGGAAACAATGTTCAAGCTCTTGACCTTCCCAGGTGACTTTCAATTTCCTGTTTGAGACTGATTGGGCATTTTACCCATAAGCATGGTAAATCTGTTATTTGACTTTGAACTGTTTAGAACTGGAAATGGTGTCACCCCACTATCAATCTATGTATAGGAAATCTTAGAAAAGGCTAAGATGGAAACTTCAATCCTTTTACTTAGATTTAAGATAGTATAATCTTGACTTTTGAATAATATATCTCTCCAGGTGCAATCTAATGCAGAAAAATCTTGTCATAATCTGATTGTCTATAAAACCTGTTTTAATTGGCTGTTAGAATTTTTTTTTCAGATGAATGATTGCTTAATGTTTCCCTGATCTGCTATATTCTAGTTCTCATTTGCTTTTAGCTTAAAACTCCAATAAGGGGTATGACGTTGCAAAAATAAATTCTTAGATATAGATACTCAGCCTATTCTTATGGACTAATGTCCTCACTAAATAATAATTACAGTAATATTCTGTGTAATGAAAATGAATCATTAATACAATGGAATCCCTCTTTATGTAACAACTCATATCCTATTATGCTCAAAACTCTACTAATGTCAATTATCCTTAGATTAAAATTCATATCAAGATCATCAGCCTCTCTAAAATCATTGCTAGCCATAGTCAGAATGCAGAAGGTTTTATATACGTCTTTTCTTATTTTTGCTCTTTCACTTTTTCAGAAGTACAGAAACAGTCCTCTCTATACACCAAGCACAAATTATCTTTTACCTGTGATTTCTGCAGCAGATAGTAAAATTTATGACAAAGAAATAAGATAGCCAATAATTAATGAGGTTTTATCTTGCACTAGCCATCTCTTGCCACACATTACTGTGGCCCAGTCTGTGTATATGTATTTGTGTGTGTGCGTTTGTGTATATATGTTGTTTTGCACATGCGTTGTAATGTATTTTTTTGGGGGGGGGTTGGCTTTTTAAGTCTCTTCTGCTGTTTTTCAGTGTTTTTATTAGTGATGGTCACTCATTGGCCTGATAGGTGTGTGTGATAGGTAGAACTGTACGTTGCAGGATTTGAACTGTTGTATCATGCCTGATTTTGCCTTTTTACCTTGTAAATGTATAGTTGGATTGATTGGTTATTTATAGCTGTCAATCAATGTTGTTTGCACCAGTTGAATTGCTCCTCCTGCTCAATTGTTTGACCCCACTGCTTCCTAGAGAGCAGGACAGTGTTTCCTTTTCCATTCCACCATCAAACTTTCTATCAGATGGATGTGATAGAGAGACTTGGCTCTGAAGCCCTTGATTAAGTTACCTCTCAGCACCAATTCTGCGGTTCTTACCCTTGAGACTTATGCTTCATGTTCAGATCAACCTGGACGATGTTGAGAAGTCTCAAGCGCCTTCAAACCAGTTCTTTGTCACCAGAGGAAGGCTTTGTGCCTTCAAAATATAGGCCATTGAAATTGGGATTGTGATTATTCCGATATTCACAGCCATTGAGAAAGAGGGACCTGGAAAAGCTTCTCAGCTGCAAAACTCCTTGGACCCAAGACAACCAGAGACTGTAATGTATATTTTCCTTTACCCATTTGAAACTTCCAGCTTATTGCCTTAAAGGGATAACTCTTTGTGAACAATAAAACCTATTTTGAGTTATCTACAGTGTTTTGGTCCTAGGGAGTTCCAGTTTTCCTAAAGGAGGGCAAGAAGCAATCCCCTGGGGGAAAGATGTCATGTCCATGCCTCTTTCACTAAGAATTATAGCTCCCAGGCGCGATGGCGCGGTGTCAATTCGTCCAATGGTTTTTGAGTTATATTAATCCCACAAATCATAGAATCATAGAGTTGGAAGAGACTTCATGGGCCATCCAGTCCAACCCCCTGCCAAGATGCAGGGAAATCAAATTCAAAGCACCCCCTGACAGATGCCCATCCAGCCTCTGTTTAAAAACATCCAAAGAAGGAGCCTCCACCACATTCCAGGGCAGAGAGTTCCACTGCTGAACGGCTCTCACAGCCAGGAAGTTCTTCCTAATATTCAGATGGAATATCCTTTCTTGTAGTTTGAAGCCATTGTTCTGCGTCCTAGTCTCCAAGGAAGCAGAAAACAAGCTTGCTCCCTCCTCCCTATTTATACATGGCTATCATGTCTCCTCTCAGCCTTCTGTTCTTCAGGCTAAACATGCCCAGCTCTTTAAGCCACTCCTCATAGGGCTTGTTCTCCAGACCTTTGATCATTTTAGTTGCCCTCCTCTGAACACATTCCAGCTTGTCAGAATCTCTCTTCAATTGTGGTGCCCAGAATTGGACACAATATTCCAGGTGTGGTCTAATGAACATTACATTTTTATTTATATGGATTAGGTTGAGTTCAAGTAAGATTTCAATACAGGAGGAGAAGATGGGTTGCTTGTCTTCATAAGAGGAAGGGTTTGTCTTACCAATAGAGGAGTCACAGAAAATGCCTGACAGCTAGCCAAATCCTCCCTCTATTCAGCAAGTTAGGTTGGGTTCAAAACAAATGGAACAATGGAGAAGGCTTCAGAAAGAATATAGCTATGGAATGTTTTCCTGAAATACTGACTGGGATCTGGCTATTGGATGAACATATTACCTATTAAAAAGTTACAAATATCAACTACCTCGCTGAGTGGAACTTCAGATTTCCTGTTGACAGCTTGGCTTCTGAAAGTATCTGAGAGATTGGTGACACATGAACTGTTTAAAGACTCTCTGAAATCCTCACTTTGATTTCTTGACCTGGGACTATTTGACACTGGATACTATTTCCTTCTCATATCAGTTACTAACTCTTGGTTTTTGACAGGTAATGACATTCTGACTTTGGAGACCTGAACCCTGTTTGCAGTTCAGAGCAGGATACTTGGATCTGAAAGTCTATATTGACTCTTCTGCCCTATTCCTGCTTCTGTTGTGTCAGAAAGTGGAACTGCTTGAGGTTATCTACACCAGGGGTCCTCAAACTTTTTAAACAGAGGGCCAGGTCACAGTCCCTCAAACTGTTGGAGGGCCAAATTATAATTTGAAACATATTCTATTTGTAGTGCAAAAAACACTTAAAAACAGTACAATAATTAAAATGAAGAACAATTTTAACAAATATAAACTTATTAGTGTTTCAATGGGCAGTGTGGGCCTGCTTTTGGCTGATGAGATAGACTTAGGTTGACCCTGAGCAAGGGCCGGGTAAATGACCTTGGAGGGCCGTATCCGGCCCCCGGGCCTTAGTTTGAGGACCCCTGATCTACACTAACAGTATCCATTAATTTAAACTCCCTTGACTGGTAATCCACTGCCCCCCCCCTACACTGCCCTATATCCCATGATCTTATCCAAATTATCTGCTTTAAACAGGATTATATGAGTCTCCACTACCATATAATCTGGGATAATCAGAATGATCTGGAATCAGATCCTGGGATATAAGAGCAGTGTGGAAAGGGCCTGGGAGATAACTGTGGGAAGGGGGGTTCCTTATACATATGCAAAATGAAGGGACAATGAAGTGTGGAGGAAGGACAATTTTTAATGCATACTTAAGAGGAGTTATGAAGTTATTGTTATTATTATTAACTTTATTTATACCTCGCTAACATCTCCTGAAGGACTCAATGTGGCTTACAAAAGGCCAAGGCCCTCAATAAAACAATAGCATAACAAATACAACAATAAAACTCATAAAGCAAAACAATAAACATAAAGCAATAACAATAAACATTAAAACAATAACACCATGATGCATTTAAAACTAAAGGCCAAATGTAACGAATAAAATTTAAAAAGTGTTGGACATGACAGGTGGAATGTATAGGTTTTTAGAGGTAGGAGCGGTGTGCAGACAGTCTTAAATCTCTAATAAAGTGCATTTGGGACATGATGCTGGGAGTTTCCTATTCTGGAAAGGCACACTGGAACAGCCATGTCTTCAAGCTCTTCCTAAAGACTGCCAACGTTGGGGCTTGTCTGATGTCCTTGGGGAGAGAGTTCCAGAGTCGGGGGGGCTACCACACTTACTTAGGCGATCCCTCGTTTTCCGAGGATGATTGTCTTCCAGTGTTCTTGTGGGTCCGTATGTGGCTGTGGAGCTCTATTCTTGCTCTGCATCTTCTTCCGCAGTGGGGGCAGAGAAGGCCCTGTCTCTCGTCCCTACCAATCGCGCTTGCGACGCAGGTGGGATCGTGAGCAGGGCCTCTCCAGATGATCGGAGGGATCGTGTGGGTTCATATACGGAGATGCGGTCACGCAGGTAGGCAGGTCCCAAACCGTTTAGGGCTTTGTAGGTGAGCACCTGCACCTTGAATTGGGACCGGAAAATGAATGGCAAGATTGTAAAACAATCTGAATCATGATTGTTCCTATGTATCTGAGATGTTCTTGAGAAACTGGAACTTGGGCTTCATGCCTTCCCAGGATAAATTTAAGTGCTGACCCCTCCCCCAACCTCCTCCCTAAATATAACTTAACCCAGTACTTCATTAACCCTTTGTGCCAAGAGGAAAGGCTATCCTCTTACCTGTGTTGGTCAGGTAATGCTCCAACCCATAATCCTGAAAACATATTCTTAACATGTAAGAAACATGAAAACTGGATTGGTGAAAATATTATGGTAACTTTCTTTTTCCATGCAACTTTCTTCTGCATGTTTCCTCTCATCAGCACAATACGTATTGTGGGGTACAATCCAAATGACTACATTACATGTAACTGGTACAGTTCAGTATCTATGGTTCTGGGACCATCCACACATAACAAAACCCATGGATACTCACATTCCTTATATGTAGCCAGAGAAGTTTGTTTATTTGCTTGTTTTTACTTTTTTATATTTGACATACATAAGCATGTTGCCATTCAGTCAGCTCAGTCAAGCAAGAAGACTTTGTTCTCTGTCCTTTGACATGCACCACACATTGAGGGATATCTTCGGTGGCATAGCAGATAGAAAATATGAATTATTTCCACCATGTGTGTACTTAGTTTTGTCCTGGAAAGGTTGTAACAGAGGAGATACTGCCTGGCAGGCAGAGATAATAGGTGCCAACTCTTGACAGTTCCAGGAAAACAGCCTCACTGCCTTGAAGATGACCAAAGGAGGGAAGAGAAGGTGGATAGAAAGAGGGCGAGAAAATGCTTGAAATGAGATATTGAGGGAATGGAGGGGGAGGTACAAACCTTTTTCAAAATATTTTCAATCCATGGTTAGTTAAATCTACTGTCAAGACCCAGAAGCCTCAAAAATGCCAAACACAGTATAAAAGGTCCAAACAAAGGTTTATTAAACACAAAAAAGGCTTAGAGACACTTAACTCAGTGCCTCTAGCACAAGCTAAGAGTCTATAGCAACCGCTAAGCAAAAAACCCAATTTAAATATAATCTGGATTATACCGGAGTATAATCTGGGATAACAAAAAGTTACAGCAATCTGCTTGAGATTCAAAAGGTCCAAAAAGCACAAGAAAACAAGGTAGGAGCATGCAAAATCGAAGTCCAAAACAGTCCAAAGTCCAGGCACATCCAAAATGAGATGAAGCAGTCCAAAAAGCAAAGTCGTCGTCAAAACACAGTCCAGAGTCAAAGGGGAGGTTGAAGTCAGCACTTACAGAGTTCCAGCCAGAAGTCACGTAAACATGGAGATCTGTAGTCCAAGGACCCCAACTTGAGAATAATGGCAGTAACAAAGATCCAAACCCGATAAGACACTTTGCCTTCTGCAAAGACCAATTGAAATCAAACCAACTTATATCCTATAACTCCTAATCAGAGGATGAACTGCTCCCCACCCTTTCATCACCACTTTCAGCTGCCCCATTCCCTGCAGCTGAGCACTGATGCCCATCTCTCCACCTTTGCCAGCGTCTTTCAAGACTTAGGTCTTCCCAAGTGTTCCCAGATTGCCAGTCCTCTGCAAACCCCTCAAAGTCATCACTGGATGTAGGCTGAGTACAGATGCCCCTAACCTCCTGCACACGGGTCCAGTCTAAAGCATCCTCCTCCACATCGTCACTCCCAGTCCCATCACTCCTTTCAAAACCCACAAAGTCTTCATCTTCTGTTGGAGCGCTAAGTATATCACGGATACGCTTACTTTGGATCTTCTCATCTGATTCTTGTTCTCGAGTAGCCCGCTTAACTCCCCTGCTTTCCTCTCCTTCCCCCCATTTCACAATCTGAGAAACCCTCGAAGGACACAGAATCAGTTGGAGCCATATGTCTCTAATCCGCTTTCGCTGCTTCTCCTCCTCCAACACCTGCGCAGCCCTCTTCTCCCTTCTATCAGTAGTAGTAACGTTACTATCACGCTGTACTACAACATCTACATGTGACAAACTTGTGGATACAAAAGGCTGACTGTATATCATAACAGCAAATAGTGTGTGAGTTGTGACCAAGCAAAATTCATGTTTCAGATCTCATGTCAGATACAAACTCAACAAGTTTTCAGTATGCATGTGGCCCCATTCTTTCCCCCCACCCTCACTGATTTTGAAATAATAGAGAGAATAATATTAACCAAATTTAGCAAACTGTAAGTTGGTAGCTTTCTTGCTGGGTTCTGACATTCCCAGAAATGAATGAAATTTTCCCTAACCTATTTGTTGGATTTATAATGAAGTGTGTATTGATGAGTCTGCATATATGTGTACCAATATATCTACACAGTTTTGTCAAATGTGGAGTGTGAGTGGGTGGTAAGAGGTATTTGAGATGTATGCTGATATAAATGGAAAGAAATGTAATTCAAATAAATGATTTATATGCAATAAGGGAAGTTTTCCCTAAAGCACATCTTATTCCCGAGAGAGCCATACCATGTATTAAAAGCAGCTTGTGAACTCCGGCATGCCGAGTTCCTTAAAAAATATTCTGAGTCACGAGTAAAATAAATTCTCAAATGGGGATTGTTAACAAAATTATGAAATTACAAAGAATTTAATAATTAATGAAAACCTAATCATTTATTTTTGTCAATTGGAATGTATTTTAAATACATGCAGCCTTTCTTACATATTTTTCATTTGCCCCAACATCCAAAACTGTAAAAATATTTCTCAAACGCTCAATAAACTAAAAAAATATGAACTTATAGCAGTTGGCTGAGTCCCCCATGAACTTGGAAATATAGACATCTTTTGCATTGAAGTTCAACAGAAAATTGGTTCATTCACTTTTTGACAAATGTTTTGAGCTTCATTTTATGAAGTATTTTTAAAACAATGTTTGATTACTATAACTACCCTATACCCTTACTATAACTTGGACTGCAGACTTTTCTTACCTTCTTACCTTACTAATCTTACCTACTTGGTACACACCAACTTCTGGTCTACAGAAGACTCCTCACCATGTATTCAGCAAATATAGTTGTGATAGAGTTGTGACTAAGAGAAAGCATTACTCTGAAGGACTTATGCAGATTTAGGTAGGGAGATAACAGTCTTTCAAATAGCCTGGATCTCAAAATGCAAGGCTGTTGCACTAGAGCCCTGAAACACCTTTTCACCACAGACCACACTCTGTCCACGTAATCCAGTAAGTAAAAGTTTATTAGGTGTATATGCAAAATAAACAAATCTAAAAAGGAAAATCAAAGTTCAAAAAGTTATTTTCAAGATAGCCAAGATTCCAAAAACCTTTCAAACCGTCTCATGACTCAATCGACAGATATATCCATAAACATGATAGCATGAATCCAAGGTAGATAATCTATGTCACACATGAAACTAGAAACAGCAACTAACTAAAAAAAATGAATTCACGAATCCATGAATTGAATCCATGAACTTGAATACATGAACTGAGAGTTTTTCACCTGAATACAATGTTGCACTCACAAAGGATTGTACCAGCAGAAAACAATTAAAAGGCCTCAATCCCTCCCATGACATCATTCCTCACACACCTGCTTTTCCTCTCCTCATCTGTAAGCCACTGGGAAAAGCGAGTCTGTCTGTGTTGTACACTCAAAGGTGGCCCTGGATAATTTTCAACCGGTAAGCAAACAGTATTTTGGCGCGCGCCCCCCCCAACCAATCACTGATATATATTTTCTGTTTGTCGTGGGAGTTCTGTGTGCCATATTTGGTTCAATTCCATCATTGGTGGAGTTCAGAATGCTCTTTGATTGTAGGTGAACTATACATCCCAGTAACTACAACTCGCATACATCAAGGTCTATTTTCCCCCAAGAGCGCCTCAAGAGCGCCCCTGGGCAAAATCAACTATACGACAAATGCTTACTTTGCGTAATGGGTTGAGCCGCCCCTGTGTACACTCTGTCTGCATTCGTCTTCCATATTTTTCTCAGCCTGTACTTCTGGCAGATTCTCATGAGAACTTGTATCACTTTCTCCAGTCTCATGGGAACTGCCAGGATATTCCAAAACAACTCTCTGCACGCCACTTCTATCCTCTTCTATGCCCTCTGAATCTATCCCAGCATCCCCTTCCTCATCTTCTGAGCACCCACAATCTGGCTACAACAAAGGCTTGGTAAGTTATAGCCATAATTTTGAATTGTATTTGTAAACGTAGAGCTATCTTAACTAGGGAATTATCTATTTCTCTCTTCCCTATAAACTCTTAAGACTTATAGGATCTTCTGGTCTATGGTAGCCTGACCACAGCAATTTGAATCTACTGGTGGTTCTGAGCAGAATTTTTCAAGGACTACCTCGTGTAGAGCATCTTACAATAATTAAAATGGAATGTAACTAAGGAATATGCTACTGTGGCCAGGGCTGACATTTCTAGGAATAGGTGTTACGGTTTTGACTCTATAAATGCACTGAAAGTAATCCCAGAGAGCTGGGGTGGGTCCAGGTGTATGCCTGCCAGTTTCCTGAGAACAATGAGATAACTTCTAATATATGTATGTTGTTTTAAATAGTGAATTACAATTAGACTGAGGCCCAGGCTAAATTTAATGTCATTTGTGTAGTTGTGTGAATGTGCCCCCATGCGTCAAGTGTCATCTTCTGGCACTATTTCTTGTTTCATTTTAGATCATCTCATCATAGGGTTTTCATGGTAAAAGACACCATGCCTCCTTCTTCACAGTTACTGGTGTTGTCTTTAAAGGATTCCCCCCCCCCCCCGTGTCATCATCCCACCCCACTGCTGTTACCCAGTGTGCAGAAGTTATTAATACTTTGCATGTTTAAATTCTATATATATATATATATATATATATATATAGGGGTTAGCTACAGTAACACTGGTGCGGCCTATTTCAAAGAAAACCTCAGTCAACATTGCCATGGTGACCAAGTCAAGCTGGCAGCAGGTGGAGAAGTGGGAGGAGCCAAGGGGAGAGAGTGGAGCAACTGACAGTTTGTGTCAGTTGGGAATTAGTTAGTGTTCTGGGAAGCAGTGAGTTTGTATGGGGAGCAGTGAGAGAGTGAAAGGAAGGGTGAAGTAAAATAGTGAGGCTTTGGGAAGTCTGAATAAGCAGTCTGGAGGTTTCTCAGTCTAACAAGGCTGTAAGGAGAAACATAGCCAGTGTTCTTTAGTTAGGTTAAGGCTAAAGAATAAGCTTGTTGAGTCATTTGATCAAAATCAGATCAAATAGGAGAGATATACCTATATTGAAACATTGTTTAATAAAAAGAATTTCACCTCAGGAAGAGTAAATGATACAGTGTAACCTGGAAGAGTGGAAAGCATTTCAAACCAAGTATCCTTCAAAGTTCAATAAGAAAGTTTACAGCTTGCAACCATATGCTGTTTACCAAATAAACCTGTTATCTTTAGTTGAAACAGTCTCATCTCCATCAAATACTGCGTCTGATGTGCCATATCTCATAGTAAAACCTCATACCTCGCGTTGGTGGCAGAATTTAAAGAAATATACTATAAATCACTTTCCGCTCCCCTACTTCTTTGCACCCAGTAGCTATTTGGTATATTTATTGTGGATTCTCGGTAAAATCATATCTGAAACAGAAGTCCCTAATAGCAGCATAGCCTATTGCTTCACACAGTATGCAATTTCACCACCATGGAAAATAAATAACAAGTAACAAATTCTACTAAGGTTCATAATCTCTAAACATCCCAAGATTTCTCTTATTTCACCATTAGGGTTGTATGAAACACAGAAATCCATTCTGTTTTTGTTTTGAATTTTGGGTCTTCCCCCAACCCCGGACCCCGAATTACAAATCTGAATGGGCCCCTTCCTAATTTCCCAGAATCTTCCTGAAAACAGAACGAGGAGCACCCAAAATTTGAAGAGAAAACAGAACAGATTTCATTTTGCATACCTCTATCACCATCTCCACAAAAAAGGAGCCCCCGGTGGCGCAGTGGGTTAAACCCCTGTGCCAGCAGGACTGAAGACCGACAGGTCGCAGGTTCGAATCTGGGGAGAGGCGAATGAGCTCCCTCTATCAGCTCCAGCTCCTCATGCGGGGACATGAGAGAAGCCTCCAAAGGATGATGTTCATTCGTTCAGTCGTCTCCAACTCTTCGTGACCTCATGGACCAGCCCACGCCAGAGCTCCCTGTCAGCCGTCACCACCCCCAGCTTCTTCAAGGTCAGTCCAGTCACTTCAAGGATGCCATCCATCCATCTTGCCCTTGGTCGGCCCCAAAGGATGATAAAAACATCAAATCATCCAGGCGTCCCCTGGGCAACGTCCTTGCAGACGGCCAATTCTCTCACACCAGAAGCGACTTGCAGTTTCTCAAGTCGCTCCTGACACAACAACAACAAAAAACATCTCTACAGTTATAATCTGAGGTGCAGGGAATTTTTCCAGGTGCCTTTTCTCCAAGAAAGAAATTATATTTTAACTTTCCTTTGTATGTGCTTCCAAGAAATGAGCATGTATTTCTGAAGAGGAAGTTATTAAATGTAACATTGTAACTGTTCTTTATAAAGGAATAAAATGGGTGGTTGAAAACACATGCCTCGAGTATAGTTGTAAGTCATGCAAGAACGGATATCTGCAATACCCCTTTATCATTCTTTTGGAAAAACAAGATAATGATATTTCCTCCTTATTATGTACACCCTCATTTCAATGATTGCCTTTGCCAAACTTATCAATGCTTATAGTGTTTAATTTGTGAGGTGTTTTATTACTAGTTACAGTAAATGACAAACGTTGTCACAGACCATGACACTGGTTTTCATGCTTTCTATTTGAAATGAATCCTTTCTAGCGGTACCCCTAGAGAATTTTAAACACATATAATGTGTTTACTGCAGCTGAGGCTACATTAAATTTCAGTCATGAACTACCCAACTAACATTTTCAGCTCAGTGCCATAACCATTCTGTAATATGCAATAACTTACATGTTGCTGAAATATGTAGGGGAGGCCAGTTGTCAACACTGATTAAAACAAACAGAAACTTGTCAGATGATAAAAGGTTAAAATCAGCTTTGCTTTTGATGCTCAGCACATTATGAAAATAACTCTTATATCCTTGTAGGAAAGGATGAGCTATTTTAAATAATTAAAAGTATACAGGGAATGTACTTACTTAGGCGATCCCTCGTTGTCCGAGTAGAATCATAGAATCATAGAATCAAAGAGTTGAAAGAGACCTCATGGGCCATCCAGTCCAACCCCCTGCCAAGAAGCAGGAATATTGCATTCAAATCACCCCTGACAGATGGCCATCCAGCCCCTGTTTAAAAGCTTCCAAAGAAGGAGCCTCCACCACACTCCGGGGCAGAGAGTTCCACTGCTGAACGGCTCTCACAGTCAGGAAGTTCTTCCTCATGTTCAGATGGAATCTCCTCTCTTGTAGTCTGAAGCCATTGTTCCGCGTCCTAGTCTCCAAGGAAGCAGAAAACAAGCTTGCTCCCTCCTCCCTGTGGCTTCCTCTCACATATTTATACACGGCTATCATGTCTCCTCTCAGCCTTCTCTTCTTCAGGCTAAATATGCCCAGCTCCTTAAGCCGCTCCTCATAAGGCTTGTTCCAGGATAAGTGGACTGGCGGTGGGTCCGTAGATGATTCGGGAGCCCTATTCTTGATCTGCATCTTCTCCCGCAGTGAGGGCATTGTTTTCCAGGTGGAAGGCGGTCCCGGTCAGGGTTGGCTTGACACGTCTTCCTCTTGGCACATTTCTCTCTTTCGCCCTCCATTTGTGCCTCTTCAAATTCTATAGCACTGCTGGTCACAGCTGACCTCCAGATGGAGCGCTCAAGGCTCAGGGCTTCCCAGTTCTCCGTGTCTATGCCAGAGTATTTAAGGTTGTCTTTGAACCCATCTTTAAATCTCTTTTCCTGTCCTCCAGCATTCTGTTTTCCATTCTTTAGTTCAGAGTAGAGCAACTGCTTTGGGAGACGGTGGTCAGGCATTCGGACAACGTGGCCGGTCCAGTGGAGTTGATGGCAGAGGACCATCACTTCAGTGTTGGTGGTCTTTGCTTCTTCCAGCACACTGACATTTGTCTGCTTGTCTACCCAAGAGATTTGCAGGATTTTCCGGAGGCAGCGCTGATGGAATTATTCCAGGAGTTGCTTATGACATCTGTAGATAGTACTTGTTTCGCAGGCATACAGCAGGGTTGGAATGACAGTAGCTTTATAAACAAGCACCTTGGTATCCCTATGGATGTCCCGGTCCTCAAACACTCTCAGCTGCATTCGCAGAGCTCAACAGGGGCTCAACAGGGAATGTAAGTAACAGTAGATGTGCCCAAACAGCAGCACCCTAAAATTATGCAGTGTGATAAAATAATGGATACTTTAGTGAGCAACATCAGTCCCAATGGCTTCCAGCAATCCAGACACTGATGTCAGGCCTGTTTATCACTATCCCATTACATGCCCCCTTTTCTGCAGACATAACAACTGACACTCAGCCTTTAACTGCATCACTGTCCTTTCCTTTGTTATCTACTGAGGACCCTCTGCATGTTGGAGAGCATTCTGTCCTGAATACAACACATGTTTTACATACATGAGGCACTGGGGTCTCTCTGTTGCTCAGCCCCTCTATTGGGGCAAACGTATGCACAATTGTATGTCAAAGAGCTCTCGACATTGCTGCACAAAATGATCATAGCGCAAGCTAGAGCCACTCCATACCTGGCCAAATTCAAATGTAACGTGGGCATGGAACCTTACCTCTCTTTTATACTTCCACTATATATTAGAAAACTTTTTACCCGGGCTAGATTTGAGCAGCTCGACAAGTCCAAGTTGGGACGACATCAGAATATTCCCTACACGAGGAGAACCTGTGAGTGTCGTGAGGTAGATGCAGAAGTGGAGGACTCAGAACATCTTTTCTTAAAATGTCCCTACTACAACAGAATCCGGTCTTACTACCTAGAGCCTCTGCTGGAGAATCATACTTATTTAGAGAATAAGGAGAAATTGCATATCCTCCTACAGGGTTCAGATAAAAACTCTATTTTAAAATTGACCCTTTTTACGGAAAAAGCGCTGGCCATCCGCGAGAAGATGGAAGCAGAGAGAGGTGACCTTGTTGCCATCAACAAAATTCAAACTTAAAAACTTAATATAGACATGCCACTAGTTTTGCCTACCCGTGCCCCTGCCCAAACCCTACTTTAAGAGATTAATCAATTTTTAATCTTTTTATCTTGTAGTTGCACAATCATTTAGGAGTGAGTTGACAGGCCAGTAGGCCAGGATGCCTTGTATTCATATATGGTTTTACTGTATGCATGGGCCAATGTGTATGTTTTGTATGTTTTGCATGTTTTGATATGGTCAAAATTGACTAATCAATAAAGAATTGTTATTGTTGCTTAGTGTGAGTTAAGAGTTGCTCAGTATTAGCTGAGAATATGTAGGTTCTCTTATATTAAGTGATACCTTGATTTACAAGCAACCCAACTCACAAGTTTTTGAGATACAAGCCATCACTCAGCTCATTTTTCACTTTGAGTTACGAGCTAGCTCCTCCTGCAACTGAGACCCATGAGCTGTCTCCCATCCAGGTCCAGACAGGCCTGACCCAGCTTAGTGTCCAAGACCAGGGTGAGGAAGAGAACTAGGAGGGAGGCATTCATAGGTGGGAAAAGAGGCACAGATGACCTCCCATCCGTTTCTATCTAAGTGGTTTGGAAGGGTGATTTTTTTGTTTTTCTAAAAAAATACATTTTATACATTAGTTGTTATTTATAAAGTACATTTTTCTTACTTAGAACATGTAACAAAAAATTGGGGTGGTTTTTCGGGGGGACACAGAATGGATTAATAGCATTTAAATGGGGCATTTTGTTTTGAGAGAAGAGCAATTTTAGTTAAGTGCTCAGTCATGGAATGAAATCATCTCTTAAGTCGAGTTATCATTGCATTCTGGGACAAAATTAATAGTTATATAGATCATTTTAATGAGGAACATAGAACACAGTTTAAAATAACACAAATTAAAGGACAAGTAAGGCTTTCCAAATCCTGTGATATTATCAGGTGTATTTTTTTCAGACCAACACCATGCAGGCTTGTTCAAATTCAAGTTGTGTTTGAATTGTTTGCACAGAAGCATGTCAACCTTTATTTGTTCATGTACTAATTGTAGATTTCCCTGAATAAACTGTCACCAGGAGTATGCCAAAATAACATCATGGATGTACTGCAGGGACACAACCAATAAAAAACAACTTGATAAGTAGAAATATGAAAAGCGACTTTTCTCTCTGAAAATAGTATGTGTTTCTCTAGCGCTGAGATCTGACCTCCACAAGTGTATTTAAATTGTTGTGCTCGATATTTATACACATATCAGTTCCAATCAAGCTGTGCCTGGCTTTTGCCAGTAATTTCACTGCTATTTTCTAGAGTTTATGCAAGAGCTTGTTTAACTACAGCTTCAACAGTTCATTGATATAACACTGTGTATATTGTCATAGCAATATGACAATATATATAGTGATACTTTGAATCAGAAAAGAAATTTTGATTCTTTTAACTGAATGTGGGGGCATTACTTTATGGCATATCTTTTGAAAACACATTTAGATTAAATTTCACATCTGCCTTTAAAATCATTTGATGATATAATGAATTAATGCTAATATTTAACATACCCTATATTCTTCTACCAATTGACCTTGAGCTTGTTCGGAGATCCTAGCAGGAGCGCAGCTATTGTATAACAAGTGCCAAAGATTGGAGACCAAATCAGCCAGATCAGCTGAATCAACCCTGGTGATCAATGGGGTGGCAGACGTTGCAGCCAGATCATCCTCACATCCATCAAGCATCTGTCACCCCATTGATCACTAGGGTTGATTCAGCTGATCTGGTCTCCAGCCTTCCGCACTAGACTGCATCAAATAATTAGTTCAATTTTCTCATGAAAGTCCTTCAATTTAGAGAGAAAGAGATATCAGTCTGTTAATGTACACACTCTTATTACAGTATAATATTTTAATTGTAATGATTCAATACAAAATAAAAATAATAGTTATTATTGTTCAATGTATTGTCGAATGCTTTCATGGCCGGAATCACTGGTTTGTTGTAGGTTTTTCGGGCTGTATGGCGATGTTCTAGAAGTATTCCCTCATGACAAGCAAGCATCCTCAGAGGTTGTGAGTTCTGTTGGAAACTAGGAAAATGGACTCTTGTCTGTTGGAGCTAGGTGTGAATGTTTCAATTGGCATTCACACCTAGCTCCAACAGACAAGAGTTCTGTCTCCCACCCTGGACGTTCCACAGATACTTAAGTGTATAAACCCAATTTTTCTAGTTTCCAACAGACCTCACAACCTCTGAGGATGCCTGCCATAGATGCAGGCGAAACATCAGGAGAGAATACTTCTAGAAAATGGCCATACAGCCCGAAAAACCTACAATAACCCAGTTATTATTGTTACTTTTCTCTTTAAAAAAAAGACTCAAAGCAGCTTGATGTAAAACCAATACAATACATATTATCAGATCATAGTGATACCCCCTTTAACTCTCTGTAATCATATTGTAAGATCATAATTTTCTGAGAAAATTGCAATTTTCTCAGAAAATGAAGGTAGCGCAGCAGAGGAGTAGTATGCTCCCTGTACCTTGCTCCTGTTAGTAATCTGGCTGCCGCACATTGGACTAGTTGTAGCTTCCAGGCAGTCTTCAGAGGCAACCCCACGTAGAGAGCGTTGCAGTAGTCCATATAGGATGTAACCAGAGCGTGGACCACCGTGGCCAAGTCAGACTACGGGTGCAGCTGGCACACAAGTTTTAATTGTTGAATGAATGCAGTTTGACATCACTTTAACTGCCATGGCTCAATGCGATGGGTTCCTGGTATTTGTGGTTTGGTGATGCATCTACATTCTTTGTCAAGGAAGGATAAAACTACAACCCCCTGTGATGCCATAACATTGAACCATGGCAATTCAAGTGGAATCAAACTACATTAGTTTTACAGTGTCGATGAGTGATTCCCAAATGCTAGTTGTCCAACTGTTTTGGACTTCAAATGCCAGAAGCCTCTGCCACCTTGGCCAATGATCAGAGATCCTAGTAGGAATCCAAAATCCTTAGAAGACTGTGTGTGTTTCTCTGTGTCTTCTAGTTGCTCTTTTCTTTCTCCCTGCTTGGATAGCCATTTCCAGAGCAATCGATGGCAGGCAGCTAATTTCAGGCATCCTCTATTGATGCACTCTGGTCCCAGCAGGCAGATTTAACTGCAACCCCCCCCCCCCCCAAAAAAAACAGCATATAAACTAGCCCTCAGTTGGGTTTTGGCAAAAGGCATATGTGTGGCCCACAGTGGGTTGTGAGATGGAGGCATTGGAGATGTCCCTTGCATCCCCCATAAATGCTTGTTCCTGTCTAAAGCCTTCCCAGCATTTCTCATCTAATAAATCTGATAACGAAACGACGAATTTTGTCAAGGAAGTTGTTACATTGACAATTATCTATTGAAAAACTGAAGCTGAGTAATAATGACAATCCCTTGAATTCATTGCTGCAGTGAGTTGTTGCTGAGGTATCCTTAAACAAGTCGTGATGTTTACGTTTCAGCCGTCTTGACATATTTCCTTCTGCAAGAACAGAGAAATATTGATCTATCTGCTAGGCTTGTTGTAAAGATTATTGAAATAGCATATCTTTTGAATACTTGAAGGACTTGTAAACACTTGGGGAAAGTGTGATAGGAATAGTTAATGTTAATATTGGCATTGTTGCTGCGTCTTTATTTTTTCTTCTGTCATTCCTCTTTTTTTTTGAAGATAAATAAAAAGGGGAAAATAATTGGCAGTGCCTAACATTCAGCATTATTGATAAGTGGCATCTCATAGGGATTTACTGTGAATAGTCACAGAATCTTCAGCATATTGTAGAATCACAAGATTGTAAGAAATCTACGAGGGGTATTTTTTAAGTAAGGTCCGTTTGAACATAAGTACACAACAAAAGTTTATTTCGAAAAAGTAAATTTATTTTCAGAAAGTACATACTTCACTCTATTTTTCAACATAGTTGCCAAGTTTGTTCAAGCACTTATCATACCTCTGAACCAATTTTAAAATACCCTCTTCATAAAAACTTGCCGCCTGCTCCGATAACCAAGAGTTCACTGTAATCAAAGAAGGGCGACCGGAGCGCTCCTCATCATGGACGTTGTCACGGCCATCTTTGAATTGTCGTACCCACTTACGCACTTTGCTTTCACTCATAACAGTATCACCGTACACTTCACAAATCTGTCGATGAATTTCTGCAGCAGGCAGGTTCCTTGCTGACAAAAACTGTATCACTGAGCGAACCTCACATGCAGAAGGTGAGTTGATAGTCTTAAACATTTTTAAAGCACAGAACAGAACCGTACAGGTTAGCTACAGAGCGGAAACTGAGCACAGTTGTTCCCGAGGCATGCCGGTACACGACGCATGCGCTCGTTGCGGTATTCACGCGAACTACTAGTGTCAACAACAAAACGGACCTTACTTAAAAAATACCCCTCGTACTAATATTTTCCACCAACCTCTGCCCAAATCTCTTCCATCTTTTTGCCCTCATCCAACAACCCAGTCAACAAAATACAGATAATTAGATCCCTCAAAATGTGCTGACAGAGCAAAAGTCCTGGGATGTCTCCAACAAATAGAGAACATCATCTGCATGTTATAGAATCCCTCTCCAATGCCAGAAATACAGCTTAATGGTGTAACATTAGAAAATGTTGACCATTTCCACTACCTTGGCAGCCACCTCTCCACAAAAGTCAACATTGACACTGAAATTCAACACCGCCTGAGCTCTGCGAGTGCAGCGTTTTTCTGAATGAAGCAGAGAGGACTGGGACATCCGTAGGTACAGGGGCGGCTCAACCCATTACGCAAAGTAAGCATTTGCAGTATAGTTGATCTTGCCCAGGGGCACTCTTGAGGCTCTTGGGGGGAAATAGACCTTGACATATGTGAGTTGTAGTTACTGGGATGTATAGTTCACCTACAATCAAAGAGCATTCTGAACTCCAGCAATGATGGAATTGAACCAAATATGGCACACAGAACTCCACGACAAACAGAAAATATATATCAGTGATTGGTTTGGGGGGGGGGCGCCAAAATACTGTTTGCTTACTGTTGAAAATTACCTAGGGCCGCCTCTGCGTAGGGATACCAAGGTGGTTGTTTATAAAGCTATTGTCCTCCCAACCGTGCTATATGCCTGCGAGACGTGGACTACCTACAGATGTCACATGCAACTCCTGGAATGATTTCATCAGCGCTGCCTCCGGAAAATCTTGCAAATCTCTTGGGAAGACAAGTGGACAAATGTCAGTGTGCTGGAAGAAGCAAAGACCACCAACACTGAAGCGATGGTCCTCCGCCATCAACTCCACTGGACTGGCCATGTTGTCCGAATGCCTGATCACTGTCTCCCAAAGCAGTTGCTCTACTCAGAACTCAAGAACAGAAAACAGAATGTTGGTGGGCAGGAAAAGAGATTTAAAGGTGGGGTCAAAGCCAGCCTTAAAAACTGTGGCATAGACACTGAGAATGGGAAGCCCTGGCCCATGAGCGCTCCAGCTGGAGGTCAGCTGTGACCAGCAGTGCTGTGGAGTTTGAAGAGGCATGAATGGAGGGCGAAAGAGAGAAACGTGCCAAGAGGAAGGCACATTAAGCCAACCCTGACCGGGACCGCCTTCCACCTGGAAATGAATGCCCTCACTGTGGGAGAAGATGCAGATCAAGAATAGGGCTCCACAGTCACCTGAACCGATGACTCTTCAATGGGCAAAGCCTGTGCTGTACTAAACTAAGTCCTCTCTCTAATAATTCTGTGAATTTTTCATCACAAGCTGAAGGGTTCAAACAGAAATGGGGGAAAAAGCAGATAGCTTGAATGTTTTGTTCCAAGTTCTTTTAACTCAAACTATGGCAATAATAACAAAAATAGTGTGCAGACAGAATGTTAAACATGGGAGTTATGAGAAATCAAACAGTATTCTTGAACTTTCAGTTTCTAATGCAGTAGACTGAATGTTAGTTTGGCACTTTGACCATGAAATTCAAGGAAACTTTAATGAGATATACTTTAGCTAGCTCAAAATGAAAGGTGATATCTTAAGATTTTTAGGTGTTTCTTTCTCCCTTGTTCTCTGGCACAAGGCTGAGTTTGTTTTTTCAAAAAAACAACAGAATTTCCAATGTCTTTGATGAAAATTGCCCAAGGAAAATATCACACTAATAAGAAGCAGGCTGAATTTTATCCTGTGGATGTGAGAATTGCTAAAATTGTCGAGCGAAAAAGAAGTGACAGTTCTACCCTTTTCTAGGATATATATATAAATAGCCCCTCACTTCCCCAAAATATACTTTGTACTCTATATCAAAGAAATAGGCCCCAGTGTATTTTTCTCATATATTCGTAGTTGGAGCTGTTCAGCTATTTTGTTGACTTAAAAATACAG
Source organism: Anolis sagrei (assembly GCF_037176765.1). Classification (NCBI taxonomy): domain Eukaryota; kingdom Metazoa; phylum Chordata; class Lepidosauria; order Squamata; family Anolidae; genus Anolis; species Anolis sagrei. The sequence goes on from NC_090026.1 coordinate 65,709,468, forward strand.
GCTCCAAGGCCAAAATGACTCAATAGCCATCCATTTCTATTTCGAAAAGAACCCTTATTCTTTGGGAAGAGATAAACTGTAGCTCCAAATGTGTATTTTGTGAGGTTTGCAACTCTGTAACAAAATGACAACATTAAACTAATTTCAGTTTACAAAAATCTAAAGTGTCTAAATCACAGATAGCATTAGCATTGTGCACAGATCTTTCAACTGAGTTTTAAACGTAATAAACGTGGATGACGTGATTTTAATTTGATGCAATTGTTTTAATTCTGTGTTTTAATGTAAATGTTGTTTATTTATTTGTATGTTTTATAGCATTGTTTCTCAACCTTCCTAATGCCACGACCCCTTAATACAGTTCCTCATGTTGTAGTGACCCCCAACCATAACATTATTTTCATTGCTACTTTCATAACTGTAATTTTGCTACTGTTTTGAATTGCAATGTAAATATCTGATATGCAGGATGTATTTCGTTCACTGGGCCAAATTTGGCACAAATACCCAATAAGCACAAATTTGAATACTGGTGGGGTTGGGAGGGATTGATTTTGTCATTTGGGAGTTGTAGTTGCTATCATTTATAGTTAACCTACAATCAAAGACCATTCTGAACTCTACCTATGATAGAATTGAACCAAACTTGGTACACAAAAGTCCTATGAGCAACAGAAAATACTGGAAAGGTTTGCTGAGCATTGATCTTGAGTTTTGATATGCCCAAATTTGAATACTGGTGGGATTGGCGGGGGAATTGATTTTGTCATTTGGGAGTTGTAGTTGCTATCATTTATAGTTAACCTACAATCAAAGACCATTCTGAACTCTACCTATGATAGAATTGAACCAAACTTGGTACACAAAAGTCCTATGAGCAACAGAAAATACTGGAAAGGTTTGCTGAGCATTGATCTTGAGTTTTGGAGTTGTAGATCACCTACATCCAGAGAGCACTGTGGACTCAAAAAATGATGTATCTGGACCAAACTTGGCACGGATACTCAGTATGCCCAAATGTGAACACTGGTGGAGTTTGGAGGAAATAGACTTGACATTTGAGAGTTGTAGTTGCTGGGATTTATAGTTCATCTATAATCAAAGAGCATTCTGAACCCCACCAACAATAGAATTGGGTCAAACTTCTGTTGGGGTTCAGGCTGTGTGTGAACCTATACCTGACTCTCTGATTGTATTTCCTGATTTCAATGATTCTGAGGTCAATGTAGAAGATGACGGTTTGTGTAGTGAAAATCCTGCTGCTTTGGAAAGCAAAAGTCCAAATTCCCATGAGAATGATTCAGAGCCAAGCAGTGAACTTTCACTCCCTTTTAGCTCCTCAGATAATCTGACACCTGGTCCCTCTAACGAGGATAGACGGGGGCAGATTTGGCAACGCAGAGGCGAAGCGCAGAGTTTACGGAGGTTAGCTAGATTAAGATAAATGCAAACACGGCCTTCAGGCACGTCACGAAATAGATTTCTATGCTTTAAAAACGCTTGGCCTGCATGCCCATTCAGTCCAGGCATCGTTTCAGATTCATGTTCAGACTCTTGCAGTTCTCCTGCTTCCAGTGGCTTTGTTCCAAGGGGTTTTTCTAGAGCTTCAAGTACGGTTAGTGGATTGCTAACAGGTTCCAGGATTTAGCAGTGTTACTGTGGGTTTTTGATCTTGTTCATGGACATTTCTTGTTGCTGAATTTTACTGTGGCTCTTTACCTTGCCTGTTTTCCTCTATTTTTGTACTCATCTTTCATCAATAAAAAGGATGATTTTTTCTGAAGTCAAGTGTGGCGGATTGTTGTCTTAGGGTCCAGTTTCCTGCTCTGGGTTGCAACAACTTCCCACAAAGAACCCCCATGACCAACAGAAAATACTGTGTTTTCTGATGGTCTTTGGCAACTCCTCTGACACCCTCTGACACCCCCCCCCGGGGTCCCGACCCCCAGGTTGAGAAACACTGTTTTATAGCATTGAATTATTGCTGACATGTAAAGCCACTCTGAGTCCCCCTTGGGGTTGAGAAGGGTGGGGTACAAATGTTGTAAATAAATAATAATAATAATAAATAAGGGAATTATATGACCTTCAATAAAGATTGTTCTAGTTAAAAGTACCTGGGCATACACATTTGAACTAAGGGCCATCATTTCAAATTTTAGAATTCAAAGTTTGGTGCTTTAGCACAGAACCGAATGAGAAAGTCATTTTTTTTTCTAGGAAAAGTTGACTCCTCTGAAGATCCTTGTGCTTTGTGTGTGATGTTCCCTGTTCCACCTATACACAGCAGTTACTGTTAGTTATGTGGCCAAGCACAAAATAACACAGAGATGGGCATTAGATGTAATTGCAGGCACAAATAGTCATTTTCCCTTCTATAATTATTTGATCAAAGTGGAAAATACAGTGGAAATTGACCTTAAAATCTGCTGATGGGACAGTGGTAGCTGATTAATGCTTTAAATTAACATTAGTTTAATCAGTTCTCATAGTGAATTTATCATCATGTCCAATCCCTAATCCCATTTGCTTCCATACCCTTTTGGGAAAAGTTCTTAATAAGGAGATCAGTTTCAGGAGGTGGTAACTCCACAGTACTTGGAAGAAATGTCTTTTCTACATTCATTTCAGTTTGGTACTAAAGTTGATGCCTTAATATTTGCTAAGAGATAAGGTGAGGGATTGTGTCCCTCATAGACCTTTCATTGGCTTTTTACCATTACCTTTTTTTCAAGGAAACAAATCTACAAATATATAAACAAACAGAAACTTATACAGAAAAATACATTAAAAGAGTATTTCCGCTACACACAGAAACAAAGCAATACATATGTTTTCAAAAATAAAACTAAAATACAACTAACAGAAATCAATCTAAAACAATCATCCTGACAACCACAGACTACAACAAAAATGAATGTACAAACCTCACACTCTCTCTCTATTGATTTTAACTTCTCAATTTTCTGTTCCCTTAAAATATCACTGTATAACCACTCTTCAGCTTCTAATAGTCTTCTAAATCTGAAAACCAATAGTAGAGTTTGTCCCATTTTTTTCATGTAAATAACTAATGAATAAAGCCCAGCTTTTCTCAAAATTCATGAAGAGTGCAGGCGGAATACTTAAAAGTTTAAAGTCTGAGTAGCTCTGTGTTTGAGACATTTGGAAAATTTAACTCTCCTTGAAAAGCGGTTGCATGGTCTTCCGATCTATAATCTAACTTTGTTACTGGAAGGTCTGCCCTGCTTCATTTTATATCCTGGCAACAGACTTTTTTTACTCTTGTAGCATAAGCAGAGTGACCCAATCTCTGGTAATATTTTTTAATGAAATGCATTTTATACAGAACTACGCTTGAAAAATTATAGCTTGTGCAAAATGTGGCTTCCAAGGTGGTAGAAAGGCTCATTGCCCACGTACGCATATAAACTGAACCTGAAAATGGTGCAATGGTTAGTGTACTGATCCCACCTTGAATCGTCATCTTAGGCGTTCCCTTGATTTTACAGAGTGGTCAATACAAATGCATTCCCACACTTTTCTCAGGATACCACTGCCATCAGGATTGGCACTTCTTCTACTGTGGTCTGTGTTCTTCTAGATCAGTGGTTCCCATCCTTTTTTTGACCAGGGACCACTTTGGGTTTTTGTTGTTGTTGTTGTTGTTGTTGTTGTTAGCAGGAACCACAGGTTTAACAATAACAACAGATCGGAGCAGCTTACAAAACAACACATATTGTGCCATAACACATAAATACATCAATATCCATAATAACAACGATTACACTTACAATTACAAAGTCAATGAATATAAATAACACTTACAAAAATTGCTTTTTTATACCAAAACTCTTCAAGAGAATCAGATTCCAAAAAAGGTTGGGAATCACTGAACCCCAGATGGGGGCACTGAACCCCAGATGGGGGCAGTGGGGAGCAGGGGGGCATGTTTGTTGGGGGATCCCTCATAATCCTCAGGCAGCAGGAGGAGACTGGTAAAGGCAAGGCAAAAAAGCAAAGGAAGAGAGAGAGAAAGGAAGGACAGAAGAAGGCAAAGGAAGGAAAGGGAAGAGAAAAGGGCAGGCAGGAAGGGAGGGAGGGCAAGAGAAAAGATGGCAAAGGGAAGTAAGGGAAGAGAAAAGGAAGGAAGGCAGGCAAGAGGAAGTAAGGGAAGAGAAAATGAAAGGAAGGGCAAAAGAAAAGGCAAAGAGAAGGAAGGGTAAGAGAAAAGAAAGCAAATGTGTTTTGCCACATGGGACTTTCCTTTGACCTCTTAGCATGTCAAAAGCTAAACATTCTTTCAACCTGAATTTATTAGCATCATTAGCTGCACTGCTACTCATACTTCTTCCAGTGTTGTGCTGGTACAGCTGTACCAGGAGCTATCCAATTTTGTTTGCTTTGCATTAAATGTTTGATTGCAATCCCAGGCTTGGAATTTTGCAGCAGGGTGGCTTCTTGTTATAGTTTGCAATCATAGGGCAAGCCACCTGACAATTATAGTTACCATATATTCCGGCATATAAGACGACTGGGCGTATAAGACGACCCCCAATTTTCCCAGTTAAAATATAGAGTTTGGGATATACTCGCCGTATAAGACCACCCCTCTTCCAATGCACACCAAATAAATATTTTAAAAAATCAGATTTGAATTCAATATGGTAATTTGAATTCAAATGCTTCTGACATGCAGGTTCCTATGAAAGGGAGATTGTACCTTACATTGGACATTATAGTTGCTCTTCCTCCCTTGAATTTCATTTACGCTTTGGGTCGTTTCCATCATGCTGGCAAGTATGAAAACAGGCTTTAAATGGTTCAGATTACATGTATGTTGGCATAGAAGCTTGCATGCAAATAGAAGTCAGGCTTTGTACTATGAGTACTGAGGTGAAGGCAAAGCATTTGTAGAATTTTTATCTATAAGCAGTCTTTATAAATCAGAACTTCCTATCAGAAGAGAGGGGCAGATTGGACCCTCATCCTTCAGAAATGTAGCATTTGGCATGGCACATGTTTACTGGGTCACATCTTGACATGTCTTCATCCTTAAATCACCGTGACAGCTTGAATTGTTTTAGAGTTTCACAAGAACATAGCCAGGTGATGTTTAATTGTTAGAAGGGGAAAAGAGATCAGAAAAGAGGAAAGGGGACCCTGGGTCAATAAGAGCTTTCCAGTTTGACTTCTGTAAAAAATGAAATGCAAAGATACATGATGGGGGACGCATGGCTCGAGAGCGGTATGTGTGAAAAAGATCTTGGGGTCCTCGTGGACAACAAGTTAAACATGAGCCAACAATGTCATGCGGTGGCAAAAAAAATAAAAAAAAACCAATAGGATTTTGGCCTGCATCAATAGGAGCATAGTGTCTAGATCCAGGGAAGTCATGCTCCCCATGCTCTATTCTGCCGTGGTTAGACCAAACCTGGAATTACATTGTGTCCAATTCTGGGCACCACAACTGAAGGGAGATGTTGATAAGCTGGAATGTTTCCAGAGGAAGAGGGTGACTAAAATGATCAAGGGTCTGGAGAACAAGCCCTATGAGGAGCGGCTTAAAGAGCTGGGTATGTTTAGTCTGAAGAAGAGAAGGCTGAGAGGAGACATGATGAGAGCCATGTATAAATATGTGAGAAGAAGTCATAGGGAGGAGAGAGCAGGTCAAGGGTCTGGAGAACAAGCCCTATGAGGAGTGGCTTAAAGAGCTGGGCATGTTTAGCCTGGAGAAGGCTGAGAGGAGACATGATGAGAGCCATGTATAAATATGTGAGAAGAAGTCATAGGGAGGCGAGAGCAGATCAAGGGTCTGGAGAACAAGCCCTATGAGGAGTGGCTTAAAGAGCTGAGTATGTTTAGCCTGGAGAAGGCTGAGAGGAGACATGATGAGACCCTATGTAAATATGTGAGAGGAAGTCATAGGGGGGGCGCAGGGAGGGAGGGGGCGAGGAGGAGTAGCGGCAGGCTTCGCTACCAAGCTGGCAGCATGGTAGCCTACTGGGCTGTCTTCACCTTCGCAGGCATTGAGTTGGGTCCGCCTCCGCCCTCCATCTCAGTGTAGCTGCTGCAGGAGGGAGCCAAAGCCAGAGGGGCGGGGCCTCTCGCTGCTCCGCCCCGCCCCCGGTTCCGCCCCCTCGCTCCAGCTTCAACTCCTGCTGCTTTACCAGGCCGGCGAGGGTGTTTGCATGCTGTGCTGTCCCCTCCGCCACTGGTCTGCTGCTAGCTTTGCATGCAAACACCCTCGCCGGCCTGGTAAAGCAGCAGGAGTTGAAGACGGAGTGGGGGGGCGGAACCGGTGGCGGGGCCATCTGCGGGGGCCGGGCGGAGCAGCGAGAGGCCCCGCCCCTCTGGCTTTGGCTCCCTCCACGCCAACAGAGGCAAGTACAGACTGCCCAGATTAGAAGTTAAGGATTTCCCCATTAGTTAGTATACAGTTATGAAGATAGTGCCTGTTCCCAGTGAACAAGATTGGAAGAGCCAATAGATTGTTAAGAAAGCTTTAAAAGTACCTGTTTGTTTTCATCAATAAAGAACTTTGTTGGACTTACTTTAAGCCTCTACAGAACTTTGTTTTGGGGAGGTCCAAGGGCCTTTAATCTGAGGCAGCCCCGGCGTCCCATTGGGCACACAGAATTTATGTCCTGTCTACAGTCTAATGCACAGGCCCAGCGTGCGACAGCACAAGTGTGTTTTAGCAGTTATGCAGAATATTAATCCAGAGATCTCTCTGGAAACTTATTTAAGACAGGTGTAATTAATCTTAATATCTCATCTTCTTAAAAGATACAAGAAAAGAACCCTAACTTAAGTTTGATCTGTCATCCAATGAAGCTTGTCTTTCTTAGCACACTCACCTCAAGCATCAAAACTTTTACATATTCAATTTTCTGTGTTACTAGATCTTACTTCCTTGGAATCTTGCTTCTTACATTCCATGTTTCTATAATACATGTGTGCAACATTGGACTTTCCTTAGCATGTGAAAAGCTAAACATTCTTTCAACCAGAATCTAGTAGCATTGTTAGCTACTCAAATTTGTCCTTTGATTTTCCCTAATAAACACGCACATGCACACCACAATGTCTATGCAGTTTTCATGAACCATTTGCTTGTGAATTCATATGAAATCCATGTGACTTTGAAACAGAAATAAGAGCATCTTCAGAAAACCAATATGAAAAAAGCTACAGTACACCACAGGGGTGTCAGAGCTCAAAAATGTATAGCTTCCTGCTTCATTTGAATAGAAACTCAAGCAGTCTGGGTGTGTAGGCAGGCACCCCAGTGCTTTCTGCTGTGGCGAGGAAACACGGTATTGCCAATATGTATCACTGGTGTATTCTTTCTAGATGCAGGACTTTCTGAGAAAAACAGATTAGAGTTGTATCTGTGCCAGTGAGATATTGATGTAGTACACGGTGCTCCACTCTCAATTTGAACATTTTCCTTCATTCCATAGAGAAATTCTTCCCAGAATATCTCAGTGCTTTAAGTAGCTCAAATTTATTTTGCTCACCTATATTCAGTTTCCCAGTTGACTAGACTAGTTTCGCATTAGGTAAGACTACTTTTCTACTCAGTATTGTCTCACATAATTGTATTTGGATTTATAATACAAAAACAAAACAAAAAACCTAGTGCTACCCCCTAAAATTAAACAATAAAAGCAAATAGTAAAAGAAGCAAGAATAGAATGAAATGGTTGGTTCTCTATAAACTTCTGAGAGTGATTTGGACCGCGAGAAGATCCAACCAGTCCATACTTCAGGAAATAAAGCTGAACTGCTCACTGGAGGGAAGGATATTAGAGGCAAAGATGAAGTACTTTGGCCACATCATGAGAAGGCAGGAAAGCTTAGAGAAGGCAACGATGGAAGGAAAAAGGAAGAGGGGCTGACCAAGAGCAAGATGGATGGATGGTATCCTTGAAGTGACTGGCTTGACTTTGAAGGAGCTTGGGGTGCTGACAGCCGACAGGGAGCTCTGAGGTCACGAAGAGTCGGAAACAACTGAACAAACTATAAACTTTTTCAAAAAATGCTTCAGGATTTGCTCTAGAGCAAGGGTCCTCAAACTAAGGCTCAGGGGCTGGATACGGCCCTCCACAGTCATTTACCCAGCCCTCACTCAGGGCCAACCTGAAATGACTTGAAAGCACACAACAACAACAATCGTATCTCATCAGCCAAAAGCAGGCCCACACTTCCCATTGAAATACTAATAAGTTTATATTTGTTAAAATTGTTCTTCATTTTAATTATTGTATTAAGTGTTTTTTGCACTACAAATAAGATATGTGCAGTGTGCATAGGAATTAATTCTTTTTTTCTTCAAATTATAATTTGACCCTCCAACAGTTTGAGGGACTGTGACCTGGCCCTCTGTTTAAAAAGTTTGAGGACCCCCGCTCTAGAGGAACTGGCTGCTCACTCATCCATCTCAGGTATTTCAACGTTTCTGGGAACACAATTCAGTGCAGCCGACCTCATCCAACTGATAATCCTTTATGGTTCTGTATTCAGAGACACCAACTCAGGCGACAGTAGAAAAGAGAGCCAGTGTCATCACTGAGGTTACTAGGGAAGTTTCAGTGTTTTGAAACAGCTTTTGGATACTGAGGCCAAAAAATCCTAACCGTTTCTTCCTAAAATAAAAATATAACAACTTAAGTGTTAATTCTCCCTGGACTGTAAGCATGATCAGAATTCAAAATGACCGTAACAAATTAGAGAGTTGGGCCAAAACTAACAAAATGAATTTCAGCAAGGAGAAATATAGGATACTACACTTAAGTAGAAAAAAAATGAAATGCAAAGGTAAAGTGACGCCTAGCTTATGAAAGTACATATGAAAAAGATCTTGGAGTCTTAGTAGATAACTTGAGCCAACCATGTCATGCAGTAGCTGAAAAAGCCAATGGGATTTTGGGCTGCATCAAAAGAAATATAGTGTCTAGATCAGGGGAAGCAATGTTCAGCTTTGATCAGGCGTCACCTGGAATACTTTGTCCAGTTGTGGGCACCACTATTTAAGGAAGATATTGGCAAGCTGGAACATGTCCAGAGGAGGATGATTAATGTATTGTCGAAGGCTTTCATGGCCGGAATCACTGGGTTGTTGTAGGTTTTTTCAGGCTATATGGCCATGGTCTAGAGGCATTCTCTCCTGACATTTCGCCTGCATCTATGGCAAGCATCCTCAGAGGTAGTGAGGTCTGTTGGAACTAGGAAAAAGGGTTTATATATCTGTGGAATGGCCAGGGTGAGACAAAGGACTCTTGTCTGCTGGGGCTAGGTGTGAATGTTTCAGCTGACCACCTTGATTAGCATATAATGGCCTGACAGTGCCTGGAGCAAATTTTTGTTGAGAGGTGATTAGATGTCCTTGTTTGTTTCCTCTCTGTTGTTGTGCTGTTGTAATTTTAGAGTTTTTTAAAATACTGGTAGCCAGATTTTGTTCATTTTCATGGTTTCCTCCTTTCTGTTGAAATTGTCCACATCCCTGTGTATTTCAATGGCTTCTCTGTGTAGTCTGACATGGTGGTTGTGAGAGTGGTCCAGCATTTCTGTGTTCTCAAATAAAATGCTGTGTCCAGGTTGGTTCATCAGGTGCTCTGCTATGGCTGATTTCTCTGTTTGAAGTAGTCTGCAGTGCCTTTCATGTTCCTTGATTCGTGTTTGGACGCTAAATTGATCAAAGGTCTGGAAACCACAGACTATGAGGATAAAAGAGCTGGGTATGTTTAGCCTGCAGAAGAGAAGGTTGAAAGTCATGTTTACATGTCTGAATTGGTGCCATAAGGAAGAGGGGGCAGGCTTGTTTTCTGCTACCCTGGAAACTAAGACTCGGAGCAATAGGTTCAAATTAAAGGAAAGGAGATTCAACCTGAATATTGGGAAGAATTTTCTGACCATAAGAGCTATCCAACATTGGAACTCTCTGCCTTAGGGCCCATCCAGACAGTACCTTTATCCCAGGAACTTCAACAACAAGAGGGTGGCCAGACGCCATTCCTGGAAGCAATCGCTACAAAAAGCAAAAAACGTGAGCAGGCCCGTAGCCAGGATTTTGATTTGAGGGGGGGCTGAGTTTGATTCGGGGGGGGGGGGGCTGAGTCTGAGTGAAAGAGGGTCTAGCCTAGCAAACTTTTTGTATCGTTACCCCAATACCCCCATACATATGGGATATATTGAGAATGGTGATCAGATCATGATATTAATAAACATAACAGTTTAAATAATGTACCAGTAAGGCCTTCTCGCGGACCACCATGAGAATTTGGGGGGGAGGGGGCTGAAGCCCCTATAGCCCCCCCCCCCCCCCCGGCTACATGCCTGAATGTGAGATTTCCAGGGAATATCGCCGTTTTGAACTGAATATGTGGATCTTCGCATGTCTGTATGTCTCTGCAATTGGAAATCACAGGATTTTTTATTTGGGTTTGTTCCTGGGTTTTAGATGCTTGTTCTTGATTGGTCGGTTCCCAAAAAGGTGACACTTCAGTAGAAGGCAAAAACTTTGTTTGTGTGCCAGAAACTTCATGAAATATGTGGAGGGGCACATTTTCTCTGGCCAGGGCAAAGTTGTGGCCCCCTAATCAATGTTGTACATCTTTTCACAAGAAGAGCAATCAAAATCAGCCTTGTATAACCCAGGAACAGCACCCTGTTGTTTGATGCCACAAGTACACAACCAAAACTGTCTGGACAGATGGCCAGGGAGCTAGGCTCTAGAAATAGTAGATAAAGACAAAGTTCTGTTCCTGTTTCATTGTGTAGTGCTGACTTGGACAGAAGTAGTTCTACCCCATAAACTTTGTTTGTGTGCCAGAAACTTTATGAAATGCATGGAGGGCATAGTTTCTCTGGCCTGCACATAGAATTGAACTTTTGCATTGATCTGTACAACCGAATCTCCGCATATACGCATCTTGCAGGATTTTTTTTTTTAAAAAAAAACCTGCCGGTTTCTGGTGGAAGTCCCGTGGTGGACATCTTAGGAGCCTCTAAATCTCGGAACAAAGCATCAAGTCCGGAGGCAGAAATTCCAGGACCAACAGGACTGCATGTGGACCTCTCCTGAAGTCCCAGGATTTTTTTGCCCCTCACTAAAACCCATGATTTAGTGCTGTCTGGAAGCGCCCTCAGAGTATGGTGGAATCTCCTCCTTTGGAGGCTTTCAAACTGAAGCTGGATGATCATCTACGGAGGATGCTTTGATTATGCTTTTCCTGCACGGTAGAGGTTTGGATTTGATGGCCCACAAGGTATCTTCCAATCCTATGATTCTATGCATATCAGTAATAGGCACTGGGAAAGTTTTAAGAATCTCTAGGGATTGTGGTTTTATCTTTAAGTACTTGTTGGCCATGAATAATTCAGTTAGTTTTTCTTCCTCTTTAACATTCATTCCACTTATGTTCCTCTGCCAGGATTTTCCAGAAGACTTTCCACCGTGTTTGTGTCTGCAATACTTGGCTATTATATAATCTGATCTGCTTTGTTTCCCCTTGGCGAGCTCCCAATATAGCACTCCCATTCTGTAAGCACAATTCATCAGCATTATGGCTATGATGATAAATGAAATTCCAGGGAGAAGCAAATTCCATTTTAGGGGGTTTCTAGTTTTAGTCTCTGCCTTAACTACTATAATATATTTAGTAAACGGTCACAATGTAGCATGATGAGGCCAAGCATGATTACGATTTCCTCCTAAGCATTCAGTTCTAATCAAGTTTAGCAGCATGGTATTAGTGTGCAGATCTTAATATGATTATGCTAAAAGTATCTGCAATAGCATACTCTTTTGTCTGAAAGTAAATGCTGTAAAATAATCAGGGCTTATATATACACAATCCTATTCAGAACTGCTATGCTATTCTCTAAACAGGTTTTTGATCCTATGTTATAAAATATCAGATTTTTATTTCTTACAGCCATATTTCTTTAGCAGATTTCTTAGTAAAAATATACATCTTAAATTAATACCTGTTCATAATGAGGCTTTCCATGTTTTGCATGTTCAAGCCACAAGTTTCAACTGGATTGTACTGTCATATTGGCAGGGTAGCTCATAGCTGTGAGATCGTCACCATCATCATCATCATCATCATCTTTATTTATACCCTGCTACTTTCTCCCCAATGGAGACTCGGAGTAGCTAACATGAGGCCGAACCCAAAAATAATACAACGAAATAGGATACAAAACAACGGAAAATTAAACACAACAAAATACATAATGTAACAAAATAAAATAGACAATGCAAAATCTATATAAATAAAAATGTAATGTTCGTTTGTGGGATTAACATAACTCAAAAACCACAGGACGAATTGCTGCCAAATTTGGACACAAGACACCTACTAACCCAAGGAGTGACCATCACTAAAAAAAAAGATTTTGTCATTTGGGAGTTGTAGTTGCTGGGATTTATAGTTTGCTTACAATCAAAGAGCATTCTGAACACCACCAATGATGGAATTGAACCAAACTTGGCACACAGGACTTCCATGACCAACAGAAAACACTAGAAGAGTTTGGTGGGCATTGACCTTGAGATTAGGAGTTGTAGTTCACCTACAGAGAGCACTGTGGACTCAAACAATGATGGATCCGGACCAAAATTGGCACGAATATTCCATATGCCCAAATATGAACACAGGTGGAGTTTGGGGGAAATCGACCTTGACAGTTGGGAGTTGTAGTTACTGGGATTTATACGAGGGGTATTTTTTAAGTAAGGTCCGTTGGAACATAAGTGCACAACGAAAGTTTATTTCAAAAAAGTAAATTTATTTTCAGAAAGTACATACTTCACTCTATTTTTCGACATAGTTGCCAAGTTTGTTCAAACACTTATCATACCTCTGAACCAATTTTAAAATACCCTCTTCATAAAAACTTGCCGCCTGCTCCGATAACCAAGAGTTCACTGCCGTCTGTAATCAAAGAAGGGCGACCGGAGCGGTCCCCATCATGGACGTTGTCACGGCCATCTTTGAATTGTTGTACCCACTTACGCACTTTGCTTTCACTCATAACAGTATCACCGTACACTTCACAAATCGTCGATGAATTTCTGCAGCAGGCAGGTTCCTTGCTGACAAAAACCGTATCACTGAGCGAACCTCACATACGGCGGGTGAGTTGATAGTCTTAAACATTTTTAAAGCACAGAACAGAACCGCACAGGTTAGCTACAGAGTGGAAACTGAGCACAAAAACGCATTTGCTGCAGAACAACACAGAACACAGAAATATTATTTCATGCACTAAAAGAAAATACAGGAAGATCATAGAACACTATTAAAAGACATGATTCCCAGTTTTAATGTGAGATGACAGGAGTACACTCTTTCTCGTTATAGAGAATATATGGATTTTTTAATACTTTAGAATGGTAGTGTGTATAGTAGTAATTGAAATGATGAAATACATGTAGTAATTATAACAAATACAAGGCTTCTCTCCATCAGTGATATAACAGACATTTGTAAAGATCTAATTCATTAACAAGAACTCCACTACCCTCATCCTCTTTTTTTCTTGTTGTATGATTTTTTAAAAACACTTTTTAAAAACTCAATAAAAACTTATACATAAAAAAGAAAATACTGTTTTATGCAGTATTTTCTTTTTTATGTATAAGTTTTTATTGAGCTTTTTTTTAAAAAATCATACAACAAGAAAAAATACTGTTTTATGCAGAAAATAGAGGGAGAAAATGTGGAGGCCGTGACAGACTTTGTATTTCTAGGTGCAAAGATTACCGCAGATACAGACTGTGGCCAGGAAATCAGAAGACACTTACTTCTTGGGAGGAGAGCAATGTCCAGTCTCGATAAAATAGTAAAGAGTAGAGACATCACTGGTAACAAAGATCCGCCTAGTCAAAGCCATGGTATTCCCTGTAGTAACCTACGGATGTGAGAGCTGGACCTTAGGGAAGGCTGAGCGAAGGAAGATCGATGCTTTTGAGCTGTGGTGCTGGAGGAAAGTTCTGAGAGTGCCTTGGACTGCGAGAATATCCAACCAGTCCATCCTCCAGGAAATAAAGCCCGACTGCTCATTGGAGGGAAGGATACTAGAGACAAAGTTGAAGTACTTTGGCCATATCATGAGACAGGAAAGCCTAGAGAAGACAATGATGCTGGGGAAAGTAGAAGGTAAAAGGAAGAGGGGCCGACCAAGGGCAAGATGAATGGATGGCATCCTTGAAGTGACTGAAGTGACCTTGAAGGAGCTGGGGGTGGTGACGGCCGGCAGGGAGCTCTGGCGTGGGCTGGTCCATGAGGTCACGAAGAGTCGGAGACGACTATGCACATCTAATTTTTGTGCATGATAAGTGCCAGTCTTCTCCAATTCCAATTGGAACAGATTTCTCCTTTGCCAATTTTTCCCAACACTTTTGAAATGCATTTCTTTTTTGTGATCTTTGTGTATCACACAAATGGGTTAATCTGAACCTTTGTGGCCCTTCTAGAAATATAAAGATACATTTTTGGTGGTAACACTGGCACCTTTCTTCCTTGGTTTACAACAGTGGTTGCTGCAAAAAAAAAAAAGTTTCTTTTTGCCTGCCGCAACAGCAGCATCATTTAGAAATCTTTTCACTTCCCTGTCCTGTATGACTCTCTGGTTTGTTTTCTCTTGGCTTTGTTCATTTAGGACAGTCTCTTGGCTACTCTGCTGTCTCATGTCCTGATCGACTTCTCTCTCATGTTTCTTCGGCTCCCAAATCAGCTTTTTCTACTGGCTTTCGTGACTTATTCACCCTGCTTGGTGCATTTCTGTGAGCAGAAAAATAAATAAATAAATAAAGCCATACAAGCAAAGCCATGTAAAAAGCTTAGATTTTTGAATTGCCCTTTTATTTTATTATTTTTTTCAAAATGAAACCTTTGGATATTGTCTTCATAAAGCACTGATCTTTATTTTTCATCACCAGCCATGATATAAAAAAGGGGTGGAAAACTGAATCAATTTTTCTGATTGACCAAAAGTTTTCCAGAAATTGTTTAATAAGATAAAAATCAATGCAGCCATGTTATACGTTATGGTTTTTTTTTTATATCAGCAGCAACATTAATTAAATCTAAGTCAGACTTCGATTCAGAAGCTATAATAGTAAAGCTCTTTTCAGGTTCTCCACTTTGGAGACAACTGAAGTGTTGCAGAGGATACTTGTGTTTGTTTTGATTTTGTTTTTGTTTTTAAGTTTGAATCCTTAGAACTCATTTTTATCCATTCACAGCAGCTCATATGGGCCCAATTGAAATGTTTATCTGCACAGGTGGCTCTAGTGGTTGACTGCTTGCCTACATGAGTCAATAAACTGGATACTGGGCAGTATTGGTATATGACCCATCCTCACCAAAGGGCTCCTTCTGTATAGCTGTATGCCAGTATTTATCTTAGAGATTCTGTAAATTTGCACATTGACATTACTGCATGTAGTGCTTGAGGTGAAAGAGTAATAAATCCAGTTGAAAGAAGTTATTCTCAATAAATCATCCTGGATAGATCATTCTGTACATTGAATGTTATGGAAGACTTTTGTTTGCTGGGGCTAGATGTGAATGTTTCAGCTGATCACCTTGATTAGCATTCAATGGCTTAGAAGGTGATCAGCTGAAACATTCACATCTAGCCCCAGCAAACAAAAGTCCTTTGTCGCACCCTGGTCATTCCACAGATATATAAACCCATTTTTCCTACTTCCAACAGACCTCACTACCTCTGAGGATGCTTGCCATGGATGCAGGCGAAACGTCAGGAGAAAAATTGCCTCCAGAACATGGCCATATAGCCCGGAAAAACCTACAACAACCAAGATAGGTTCTGTAGGTTTGTTCTTAAGATTAATTTGTATATAAGTCAGAACAGATAAATTTTAAGTGTAACTTCATAATACCCCTATGGTATTTGTTTGGCTGTCTGTGCCCCTGTTCATAAGATTTCACCTCACTTTCTGTCCCTGTAATAATTGGAGTCTGAAGCATTTGGCTAGTTGTGGAAACCAGGATTGGTGAGAAAGCTTCAGTGGAGAAACCTTTTCCCCATGATGGTACTTTCACGAGTGAATTTCCCTTCCAATGGAAAGACTATATAATGACTATAGGTCATTATAGGTTCAAAGGATAAACATGTATAGTGTATTACTTCGCCCCTTAATGTAAAATGTTTGATTTCTTAAAATTATATAATAATGTTTTTCTTATTTTTAATTTAGAGGGATTTTCTGGAAAAAATGTGATGAGTAAGATATATGTATGTGAGATATAATCTAAGTCAGCTCTATACATATGAAAGGAGATTAATGATATTCATATATAAATTGAAATGGTATCCATGCTGGAACAGTAGATGATTGCAAGAGATATTAATTATGTTAGAAAAAGATGGAAGGGCTGCCTCATTATAAAGAGGAAAGGATTTAATATTTGAGATTTTTATTATGATAGATTGCCAGTAAAAATAGATTTAGGGAGATAGCTTAATGCTTTGATTCATTATGTTAGCTGATAAAGATTAAGAAGACTAACACTGTATTTTGATGAAATTACTACTAACCTTTATTGACTTTTGTAGAAAATAAGTAGATGTTTTGATAGACTTAGATTTTTATTATTAGTTGTTCGATTTTATAGAAAGGAAAATGGTTACTATTTATTTATTTATTTTATTATTTATTACTGCGCTTGTATACCGCCGTTTCTCAGCCTAAATTGGCGACACAACGCGGTTTACAACTCTGCAACAATAACAATAATTCAGTTTAAAATGCATAAAAACAACATACAATACATAATATTGGGCCACCAATATAATCCAGTGCATCTCTTAACTAGAATCGCAGTCCAATTTCATCGTCCATGATTACCAGTCCTTGTCATCAAATTCCTTGCACCGGATTAACCGAATGCTTGTTTGAACATCCATGTCTTCAATCTTTTCCGAAACACCATCAGCGAAGGGGCTGATCTTACCTCTATGGGGAGGGCGTTCCAAAGCCGAGGGGCCACCACAGAAAAGGCCCTGTCTCTCGTTCCCGCAAGCCGCACCTGTGAGGCAGGCGGGATAGAGAGCAGAGCCTCCCCCGAAGATCTTAGGGTCCTGGTGGGCTGATAGGCCAAGATACGTTCGGATAGATAAGTTGGGCCAGAACCGTTTAGGGCTTTAAAGGCCAGCGCCAGCACCTTGAATTGGGCCCGGTAGCAGATCG
This sequence comes from Anolis sagrei, assembly GCF_037176765.1. Taxonomy (NCBI): domain Eukaryota; kingdom Metazoa; phylum Chordata; class Lepidosauria; order Squamata; family Anolidae; genus Anolis; species Anolis sagrei. Next base: position 65,726,701 of record NC_090026.1, read on the forward strand.
GCAGCCAGTGGAGCTGGTGCAGCAGAGGAGTTGTGTGCTCCCTGCGCTCCGCTCCCGTTAGTATCATGGCTGCCGACCGTTGGACTAGTTGGAGCTTCCGAGCCGTCTTCAAAGGCAACCCCACGTAGAGAGCGTTGCAGTAGTCAAGACGGGATGTAACCAGAGCGTGGACTACCGTGGCCAAGTCAGGCTTCCCAAGGTACGGTCGCAGTTGGCGCACGAGTTTTAACTGTGCGAATGCTCCCCTGGTCACCGCCGAAACCTGGGGTTTCAGGCTCAGCGATGAGTCCAGGATCACACCCAAACTGCGAACCTGTGTCTTCAGGGGGAGTGCGACCCCATTCAACACAGGCTGTAGCCCTATACCCTGTTCGGCCTTACGACTAACCAGAAGTACCTCTGTCTTGTCTGGATTCAATTTCAATTTGTTCGCCCCCATCCAGACCGTCACAGCGGCCAAGCACCGGTTCAGGACTTCGACAGCCTCCTTAGTAGCGGGTGGGAAGGAGTGACAGAGTTGGACATCATCTGCGTACAGGTGACATCGCACTCCGAAACTCCGGATGGTCTCACCCAGCGGCTTCATGTAGATGTTAAACAACATGGGAGACAGTATTGAACCCTGAGGAACTCCACAAGACAACGGTTGTGGGGTTGAACAGGAGTCTCCCAGTAACACCTTCTGAGACCGGCCCTTGAGGAATGAGCGGAGCCACTGCAGAACAGTACCTCCAAGACCCATCCCCGCGAGGCGTCCCAGAAGGATACCGTGGTCGACGGTATCGAAGGCCGCTGAGAGGTCCAGCAGCACCAACAGGGACACACTCCCCCTGTCGAGCTCCCGGCACAGATCATCCACTAAGGCGACCAAGGCTGTCTCGGTACCATGCCCCGGCCTAAAGCCAGACTGTGCCGGATCTAGATAATCCGTGTCTACCAAGAATGCCTGGAGTTGTGAGGCCACCACACGTTCTACGACTTTGCCCAAAAAGGGGAGATTGGAAACAGGCCGATAGTTGACGAATTGAGTGGGATCCAGTGATGGTTTCTTCAACAGCGGTTTTATCACAGCTTGCTTTAAGCTGGCTGGAATTCTGCCTTCCCGAAGGGAGGCATTAACCACCACCTTTACCCACTCGGCCAATCCCCCTCTGGCCTCCTTTAGAAGCCAGGATGGGCAGGGGTCTAGATGAGATAGGTATAAACTGATTATATGTTGTGAACCAGAAACCTTAACAGAGCCAAACACAAGGGAAAAGGTCCAACAAAGTTTATTAAAGTAACAAAAATAGCTTAGAAATACTTAACTCAGTGTTACTAGCAAAAACTGAAAGTCTGTTGCAAAAAGCCAAGCAAAAAACACAACTTGGAATATAATCCAGATTATACTGGAATATAATCTGGGATAACAAAAAGTATCAGCAAACTGCTTCAAAAACACAGAGTCCAATAAACATCAATAAATAAGGTAGGAGCAAGCAAAAACATAGTCTAGAAACAGTCCAAGGTCAAGGCACGTCCAGAAGAAGCTGTAGCAATCCAAAGCGCGAAGTCGTCATCCCAAAAACAATCCGAAGTCAGCAGGAAGATAGCAGTCAGCACTTACAGGATTCCAGACGATAGGAGCACGGAAACACAGTGATCTGCAGTCTCAGGACCCAAGGCAAGAGTAATTGCAACAACAAAATCCCAAGCCCAATACAACACTTTGCCTACTGCAAAGTTCCAATCGTTTGATACCTTACTTTTATCCTATAACTCCTAATCAGAGGATGAGCTGGACTCCACCCTGTCTTCATCACTCTCAGGTGCCTTTGCTTCCACAGTTGCTCGCCACTGCCCGTCCCTCCAGCTCTTCCAGCGTCTATCAAGATTAGATCACCCCATGTATTACCAGGTTGCCATTCTCCAGAAAACCCTTCAGACTCATCACTTGATGTTGGTTGTGTACATATGTCTCTGATCTCCTGTACACGGGTCCAATCTAGTCCATCCTCCTCTTCGGTACAACTCCCAGTCCCATCAGTCCCTGTGAACCCCATAAAATCCTCCTCCTCTGTGGGAGCATTAAGTATTTCCCGGATATGTTTCCTTTCACGTTCCTCATCTGACTCTTGCTCCCGAGTAGCCCGTTTCAAGCCTCTGCTCCCATCTCCCTCCTCCTCCATTTCAGAATCTGAGAAACCTTCAAATGATTCAGAATCTGTAGTTGTCATGAATATCTCCCTAATTCGCTTCCTTTGCTGCTCTTGATCCAGCACCTGAGCAGCCCTCTTTCCCTTCCTACTACCAGTTGTAGCTTGCTCAACACACTCTACTGCAACATTATATGTTCAAATAACTGTTGAAAAGTAGATGGGAATCATTTTATCTTCGTCTTTTCTTTTTCTATCTTTAATGTATTTGGAAATTTTTAAGAAAATGTTTTTGGATAATCCATGAAGCCCAGCCTCTAAGTTACTGAATCCAACTTCAAGATCAAACACTTATTTCATCCCGAGAGTAGCATCATCAGTCCCTTACACCAGCATTTTTTTTTTACTTTTCACCATCTTATACAACCTGTATACTATAGACAAATGGAACAGACAGATCAACTCTTCCTCCATTCTATAACAACCCCCTAAACTACTGTAGCCTTTTAAGCCCATCATTCCAACTCTTTAACAGACGAGCCTTATTCACCCTCATTTCACATCATTCCAATTTCTCACTAGTCATGCACCTCCCTGTCTCTAATGCTTGATGCTTCAAAGAGCTCAACAGGTCCTTGATTATTACTCTGTCATCTCACTTTAATCAATGCAATATAGTGCAATGTTCCTAAGATCCATATCAGCCAAAGAACCTAGTAGAATACCATGATTGATGGTATTAAATGCCGCAGAAACCAAATTTGAGGGTGACTTTGATCTATGTTTTTCCACTATTCATATCAGTTATGAAAGTGCTGCCAAAGATCAAGGACGGCAATACATGCTCTATCCTGGTCACTCTGAGGGGGGCTGGGCAACTGTGATTTGCTCCTCTTCTCCCCATCTCCTATAGCTGGTTTTGGGAACTACTTGTGAGATTGGATCTTCTACCTCAGTTTGATGATCTGTTATGATATCCTGATGCAGAAACCTGAAACTGACAGCATGGAACATATCCCTGCCTTTGGTTTTTCACAGAGGCTCCATACTTAAGTTATCCATCATTTATTCCTATTATTAAAAGGGAAATGTTTTCCTAGCATTATTTTTGTCTTGTCAAAGGCTTTCATGGCCGGAATCACTGGGTTGTTGTAGGTTTTTTCGGGCTATATGGCCATGTTCTAAAGGCATTTTCTCCTGACGTTTCGCTTTCATCTATGGCAAGCATCCTCAGAGGTAGTGAGGTCTGTTGGAACTAGGAAAAAGGGTTTATATATCTGTGGAATGACCAGGGTGGGACAAAGGACTCTTGTCTTCTGGAGCTAGGTGTGAATGGTCATTCCACAGATATATAAACCCTTTTTCCTAGTTCCAACAGACCTCACTACCTCTGAGGATGCTTGACATAGATGCAGGCAAAACGTCAAGAGAAAATGCCTTTAGAACATGGCCATATAGCCCGAAAAAACCTACAACAACCCATTATTTTTGTCTTCAGGGCATTGATGTTTCTGTAAAAGGATTGGATGCTCATATACTCAATTAAAGTCTGTTTGTCTACTATACCTCGCAGTCTTCAAGGGCAAAACTGTGTATTTCCATCACCTGCAGATTTATAAAATATTGCAAGACTACGAGAACTTTTATCCCCCAACCATGAGACTTGTACCTGTGTTGTATTTGCAGTTGATCCAAAAAAAGAAAAAAGCAAAAAAAGCAAAAAGTCAACTTTTAGTCACCTTATCACACAATGGACCCCCCATCCCCACCCAGTGCTGTTTTGCCAGCAAGTGTGGTGTCATTTCACTCCAGCATGGCAACCCTTTCCCCATCACATGGGAGAGGCGTCACCCAAATAGTGTGTGTTTGCGCCATAGGAACCAGCACAACACGGGAAGGCCTCCATGTTTGGGGAGAAGTGTCCAAGGACGCTTCCACCCCAGAAGTGTCCACCCCAGTTGGGAATGGGGTCTCCACTGGAAGCCACACAACATCATGTGATAGTTGGTGTGGGGCTCCATCCCTGAAGAATGTTCAAAGCATCCTAGGACACTTATTTTAGTAAGAATGATGAGGTCGTTGGTGACTATCATCATTGCAAGGATAGCAGTGGAGCTACGTGTTCTTCACATGACTCCCTCATACACAGAGCTGGCCCTAGGTAATTTTCAACAGTAAGCAAACAGTATTTTGGCACCCTCCCCCCCCCCCCCCCCAACCAATCACTGATATATATTTTCTGTTCGTCGTGGGAGTTCTGTGTGCCATATTTGGTTCAATTCCATCATTGGTGGAGTTCAGAATGCTCTTTGATTGTAGGTGAACTATACATCTCAGTAACTACAACCCGCATATGTCAAGGTCTATTTTCCCCCAAGAGCGCCTCAAGAGCACCCCTGGGCAAAATCAACTATACTGCAAATGCTTACTTTGCGTAATGGGTTGAGCCGCCCCTCCCCATACATTTTGTTTCAGAAAGACAATGCAGTGTTTCTCCCTGACATTCCTCTTCTTCTGTAGCTTTTACCTTTAGCAGGATATAGTATTGCCTGCTTTCATCCCTCAGTAAACTTTAAAAAGTCCCTATAAAGAATTCAGTCTCATTAACTCCAGATTCCAGATGGGGAATGAAATTGAAATATGGTGTTTTGCCTAAAGCGACTCATTGATTACATGGATGAGGTGCAATTGGATTGGAACAATAAATGTCCCTTTTCACAGCTCAGTCTCCTCAGCTGCAATCCTAATTGTACTAACTAGTAAAGAAGTCCCACTGAACCTATGGGACTTTTCGTGTAAATGTACAGATTATTGAACCTCCGTGTAAACATACAGATTATTGAATTACATAAATCACTATACATGTGTGAAGTCTAGTTTTTTGCATGCTTACTCAAATGTAAGTCTCAGTCATTTGATTAGAAGGAATAATCGCTGATGCTGTTGTTCTCTTAATGAAACAATCCCCTTGCTACTCAGGCTAATGCTTATGTTGCACAACTATTATTTTTTTTTACAAAAAAATGTTGAATCATTAACTTTATCCAGAATCCAAAGAACCATGAAATCAGTTCCATGAGCCTGGGGGATTTGAGGCTTGTTTCTGTCTGGCAGCATCCCCTTGTACTGCTGGAAATGTTTTGCAAACCCAGAGGGGCTTTCAAAGCAGCCTGTGATATGGCATGAAAGTCATCTGTTCACGGGAAGAAATGCAATAAATTCCCCAGGACATCACAAACCCCTCGTGAAAACCAAAGAAGCAATTTTGCCCCCAGCCATTATTTAAACTGTATTGCTGTGAGCTGAATGTTTGGAGCCTTTTCTCCCCATTCATTCTCAGCTAAAATGGCACCCAGAGCAGCTTGCATAAGATCAATAACAAATAACATAGTCTGGGCCCACAAATTTTTAATCAAGGGACATTTTGTAAAAGGAAAAGAGGATAGTGGAGAAAGGACGAAAATGCACAATTTTGTTGCCATTTTTAAAATTGCAAAGTTCTCATAATATCTCAAATGGAAACAGTTCAGAAATATGAGAAGTCGAATGGAGGAGAGTAGCCCTCTTGGTCATCTCTCCTTCTACTGTGATTTATTGAAGTAGCACACGTCAACCTTTTACTTTCTAGATTTTGCCTTACAACCCTATACGGCTGTTAATACTGTTTTATTGTTTTAATTAATGCTCTATTTATTGTTTTAATTGTTGTTATATTGCTTTGTTATATGTTGTTGTTCATTCGTTCAGTCGTCTCCGGCTCTTCGTGACCTCATGGACCAGCCCACGCCAGAGCTCCCTGTCGGCCGTCACCACCCCCAGCTCCTTCAAGGTCAGTCCAGTCACTTCAAGGATGCCATCCATCCACCTTGCCCTTGGTCGGCCCCTCTTCCTTTTGCCTTCCACTTTCCCCAGCATAATTGTCTTCTCTAGGCTTTACTGTCTCCTCATGATGTGGCCAAAGTACTTCAACTTTGTCTCTAGTATCCTTCCTTCCAATGAGCAGTCAGGCTTTATTTCCTGGAGGATGGACTGGTTGGATCTTCTCGCAGTCCAAGGCACTCTCAGAACTTTCCACCAACACCACAGTTCAAAAGCATCTATCTTCCTTCGCTCAGCCTTCCCTAAGGTCCAGCTCTCACATCCGTAGGTGACTACAGGGAATACCATGGCTTTGACTATGCAGATCTTTGTTGCCAGTGTGATATCTCTGCTCTTTACTATTTTATCGAGATTGGACATTGCTCTCCTCCCAAGAAGTAAGTGTCTTCTGATTTCCTGGCCACAGTCTGCATCTGCAGTAATCTTTGCACCTAGAAATACAAATCTGTCATGGCCTCCACATTTTCTCCTTCTATTTTCCAGTTGTCAATCATTCTTGTTGCCATAATCTTAGTTTTTTTTATGTTTAGCTGCAACCCAGCTTTTGCGCTTTCTTCTTTCACCTTGATTAGAAGGCTCCTCAGCTCCTCCTCGCTTTCGGCCATCAGAGTGGTGTCATCTGCATATCTGAGGTTGTTAATGTTTCTTCCAGTAATTTTCACCCCAGCTTTGCATTCATCAAGCCCCGCACATCGCATGATGTGTTCTGCATACAAGTTAAAAAGATTGGGTGAGAGGATGCAGCCTTGCCGTACGCCTTTCCCAACCTTGAACCAGTCTGTTGTTCCGTGGTCAGTTCTGACTGTTGCTACTTGGTCCTTGTACAGATTCCTCAGGAGAGAGACAAGGTGGCTTGGAATGCCCATCCCACCAAGAACTTGCCACAATTTATTATGATCCACACAGTCAAAGGCTTTAGAATAGTCAATGAAGCAGAAATAGATGTTTTTCTGAAACTCCCTGCCTTTCTCCATTATCCAGCGGATATTGGCAATCTGGTCTCTCGTTCCTCTGCCTTTTCTAAACCCAGCTTGAACATCTGGCAACTCTCTCTCCATGTATTTCTGGAGTCTTCCTTGCAGGATCTTGAGCATTACCTTACTGGCATGAGAAATAAGGGCCACTGTACGGACGTTTGAGCAGTCTTTCGCATTTCCCTTTTTTGGTATGGGGATATAAGTTGATATAAGTTGATATAAGTTGATATAAGTTGTTATATGTAGTGGCATCAAATTGTTGCCAAATGTAAGCCTTCCTGAGTCCCCTTCTGGGGATTGAGAAGGACGGGGTAGAAATACTGGAAAATAAATAAATTACTGTCCTAATAGTAACTTCATATTCCCGGTAGTTCCCTGACTCCTACTGTTCCCAGAATGCCTCTGGGAGTACATCCAAGGCACGCCGCTGCCCAGGTCTGCTGGGAGTTGTCTTCCGGAGGCACTTCCTTGGGCCTAAGGCGAGCCCAGTGGCCTTCGGAGGAGGGCCTTGAAAGTAGAGTGGGTAGAGCTGCGGGAACCGCAGGGACAGCCCAGAAGGCCATCACCCATGGAATGCAGAGTTGTCTTAAACAATGAGTATATCCCTAACTCTGTATTTTGTGTTGAAAAGTTGGGGAGTCGTGTTAGACCCTCAGTCGCCTTGTATGCCAGAAAATACAGTAACAGTAAAGTCGGTATAGTGTAAAGTAAAGTTTGCTCATAGTGTGGGAAACACTAAAATGTTTAGGAAACACTAAAATGTTTGGAACTGAAGAAAGCATTCTGACTTAAAATGATTGGGTCTCATATCTTTCTCAAGAAGATTGGAACGTTATATGGGCTATATGTTTGTAAAGGCAGAGGTAGCTGGCAGAAGCCTACAAGTTACGCAAAGTCAAAGATATTGCATAGTTGATGGGTTCCTACCCCAATGAAAAATCCATTTATTTTACACAGAATGTCTAAATGTGCTAATTTCGTCTGTTGAAATCAATTTTAGATTTCAGAATCCAAAACATGATTGTGTTGTATGGCTAAATGGAGAAAAATGGAGATACCCTGTTTCATATGGAACATCAAATTCCGGCCCAATCTATCAGAAAGAGCACATTTTAATCAGTTTTCCATCCAACTCATTTCATCCCAATGGAATAATGTGCACAATAGAAACAAGTAATTTTCCTATATTTTCAACCATGCATAATTTTAACGAGCTTTCAATTGCAAGAAATCTCATGCATGAGTTTTCTATTGCAGCAATAAGATAAGAAGCTTTAAAATGAAGCAGCAGTATTGTTTTTCAAACCATGGAGAATATTAAAGAGCCATTCACATACATTCATATGACAGGCTGAGAACTGCTCTAGTCTCAAGACAGAACGGGGGAATATGCAATCTTTAAATCTAAATGGAATGTAGCTGCATAAATTCCAGATTATTTGATTTGAACTGGATTATATGGCAGTGTAGACTCAGATATTATGGATTATATAGCAGTGTAGACTCAGATATTATGGATTATATGGCAGTATAGAAAGGCCCTTACACTAAAAGGTAAAATCTTGGTTGGAAGCAGTGGAAGAAACTGTAAACATGTGAAGAACGAAATGTGTGTTGGGGGCGAATCTTAAAAATAGCCAGTGCTATACAGCTAGAAATATTTCCCTCTAGGGAAAAAGTGTGCTTTTTGTGACATTTGAACTTGTACTTTCTCAAATTGGAAGCAACTTTTAAGTTCTGTAATCCTAAAAAATTGAAAACGGAAGGGAAAATTCATTGAGGGGTTGAATTCCTATTTGAGGGGCAGTTGCTTCATTTTGTCTCCCTCTGGAGCTAAATCTTTGATATGAACACGTTATCAGTGAGAATGAATGAGATCAGTGAGAATGAATAGTAATCGGGGAGGATAATTAATTGTAGGATATGTTCTGAGCTGACTTCAGATGCGTTTAGTCATTTAGGAAATGTGCTATAATTTTGGACAGTCACAGAAATATCCATAGTGAATGTTGATTGATCATGCGTGGTGAACTTCAGTTTTAAGCTGATGTGGGTTTTTTTGTTGGGGGGAGGGTATGGATTGCTGGTTTAGTATCATGTGTGTGTTGGTTTCAGGATGACTGAAAATGGCCTTTCTATTCTAGCGATTACTAGCAAAGGATGCCTGATATATGTGTGTGTGTGTGTGTGTCTATCAGGCATCCTTTGCTAGTAATCGCTGGAATAAAAAAGCCATTCTCAGTCATCCTGAAAACAACACACACATGATACTAAATTATAGCAGATTTCCTAAATGACTAAACGCCTCTGAAGTCAGCTCAGAACATATCCTACAATTAATTATCCTCCCCGATTGTATGTATGTGTGTGTGTGTATACACACACAAGCTTGGGTACCTGGTAATACCCGGGTTATTTGAAAAAGGCATTGTTTGTTTTGGAGTGAAAGGTAATTTCATTTACTGTATATACTCGAGTATAAGGCTAGTTTTTCAGCTCTTTTTTCAGACTGAAAAAGTCCCCCTCGGCTTATACTCGAGTCATTATTATTTTACTCTGTTGTTATTATTATTATTATTTGTAATACATTTATAATTTTACTCTATTAGTATTATTACATTTATTATTTTACTTTATTATTGGTATTACATTTATTATTTACATTTATTATTTTAATCTATTATAACTCTTATTACTATATTTCCATTATTTTAATCAATAATAATAATAATAATAATTTATTTTATTTGGGGTTCTTTTAATAAATGCAATTATTTTTATTAATAAATTATTACATTTATTATCATATTCTCTTTATTATTATTGCAAGGATACATAAGTACATTTACACTGAAGAAGATGAAAATAATGGTTTGATCAGAGTTGGACAGTTATCTTAAATTGCAGTTTTATGTAAATATTCAAAAACATTGGACCTACTGATACCTCAATTAATGTAATTTTATTGGTATCTATTTTCATTTTGAAATTGGCCAGTACCTACTGCATTTCCCACCCTCGGCTTATACTTGAGTCAATACGTTTTCCTAGTTTTTGGGATAAAATTAGATACCTCGGCTTATATTCGGTTGACTTATACTTGAGTATATACGGTAGTTAATTAGTAACACTATTTATTAGGGAAAAGCCAGAATGTGATTTCGTTTTTTTTATGAATGCTCCCATTAGAAAATACATAATGATGTGGATGAACTACAATTCCTAGAATTGTGACTCAATCCTCCCCAAACCAGGCCTCTATGCACAGTTGGCCATGTTGGGTGTGTGTGCCAAGTTTGGCCCAGATCTGTTCTCAGCTGGGTTCAGTGCTCTCTGGATTCCTCCAATCTGTTCAATCACTGATCAGTTCCTCTGTGTTTGCTGTGTGCCATAGGAAACGGTAGGAAAGGGTTAAGAGAGAGGCAGTGGATGGGGTCATGCATTCTACACAAAGAACCCTGGGATGCCTGCCTGGGGTGGAGTAAACATGTCAAATCTAGGATGAAATTCCTCTGAATTAAAGCATTCCTTGAGTGATGGGTCATAGTGTTTTGGGAGGACATTGGCTACATGTTCATGGTGCTCACTATACCTGCAATGTCAGTTGAGGGGAGGCTTCTCAGCACTTGGAACTATAGCCTGTTTGTAGAGGCAGGAGGCTGTCTGTGTAAGTGGACAGCTCCGCTACAGACACACATACACATTTTTCACTTTCATTATGTGTGTTTGTGTGTGTGTGTGTGTGTATACACACACATTTCTTGGTGCTGCAAAAGAAACTTTTGCTTCAAAAAGGGTTCCACGGGTAAAAAAAGTCATCCAGTGCATTAACCATCTAGTTTTGAATCATCTGCACACTTGAAGAAAAAAAATAGAAGAGTAATGGCCCTAGGAGGTGGTGGAGGCTCCTTCTATGGAGGCTTTTAAACAGAGGCTGGATGGCCATCTGTCGGGGGTGTTTTGAATGCAATTTTCCTGCTTCTTGGCAGGGGGTTGGACTGGATGGCCCTTGAGGTCTCTTCCAACTCCATGATTCTATGATTCTAGGACAGAATCCAGAGCTGTTTCATTGGAAACCTTTTTCCAGTTTGAAGTTCCGCCACTATCTTTAGGGCATACTTTTTTGAGGAATTATGAATCCGTCTGACAGTATTCCCATCTATTGCACATTTAATCCGTTTGCTAATCCGAATAGTCCAGGAGGCCTTATCAAATTATTTCCTGAAATTCAAATAAATGACATCCATAGTTTTTCCACCTTCTCCTAAATTAGTGACTAGATCTGTGATGGTGAACCTATGACATGTGTGTCAGCACTGACACGCATGGCTATTTTTGATGACACGTGGCCACATGCGGCCGCATACAGAGAAGTATACCTTATAAGAGCCAATCTAATTCCATCCTTAAATTTGTAAAAGGCTCTACAAATTTAACATCTGCACGTCTGAGCATTGTTCACTCCATAACTCAGCATGGAATATACATTTTTCTTACTTAAACTATAAATATTGCAAAATTATGGGTTTTTTTCCCTCAAAGTTGACACTCCACCCAAGTTATGCTCAGGTTTTTGGCAAATTTTGACACACCAAGCTCAAAAGGTTGCCCATCACTGGACTAGATCAAGAAAAGGTATAAGATTACTGTGGCAGGATTTGTTCTTGACAAACGGATGCTTCCTAGTAATCACTATATTGTCATCAAAATACTTGGGGACTGACTATTTAATTTGTATATTCTGTTTTAGTATTTTTCTCAATATTGAAATCAGGCTAACTACTCTCTGTCGTTTACTGCATCTTTTTTTTTTTTTGTCTTTTTTGAAGAAATGGACAGTTTTTGCCCTCTGCTGGTCTTCTGGCACCTCACCTATTCTCCCAGTATTTCTGAAAAATGAAGACAACGAGTTCAGAGAGTATATCAGCCAGTTCCTTTAGTACTTTTGGCTCTGCAGACCTGAACTCGTTTAGCTTAGGTGATTTCTAACTCCATATCAATCTTGATTTGCAATCCAGATCCCTTTGCCAAAGTCTGCTGCATGAAAGCACACAGTTTCAACATCTGTACTTGAGCAGAAATTACTTCTGAAACTCCCTGCTCAAAAGAAATCACTGCAGCATTAAAAATAATTAAAGGGGATGCAATGTGATGGTAGTAATTGCCAATCTTTTATGCCAGATTCTGAGTACATCTGCCAGTGTTTTATTACTCTTTTACCTGGAAACTATGACTGGTAGACCCAAGTCATTTTCATTGATTGCAAAAGACGCTTGGTGTAGATCTTTGGATGCCCCACCTCCCTTTTTGATGTTTAGTGTTCTCGATTCATCAAGTTTCGTCTTCCGAATAGGATATATGGGTGCAAAACATCAGACATACATGGGTAACTCCAGTTGTTAGTCCAAATTAGAATCAATGAAAATTTGGAAGGCTTACATACGTCTGTTTCAATTTGGTCGATTTCTTATAGTTGAGGCGAACAACTAGATTTAGTTTATAGTTCTCCAAATCGTACCTTAATTCAGATGCTCTTTCATCTGTATCTGATTTCCCTGAAAGTGTGTTGCTTATGCTTACCTAATTTTTTAAAAAAATTATTGTATCATACACAGAAACATACAATCTTCAAAATTAAGCAGTCAAAATACCAGTATTTTTCACCAATCCCACCACCACCACATTCCCATCTCCCCTCCTCCCCTGCCCAGGAAAAGTTTGCTTCTCTTGCTATACTTATTACAATTGCTCGATTATTTATTTATTTATTTATTTGCTATATTTGTATACCGCCGTTTCTCAGCCTAACCAGCAACTCAACGCGGTTTACAACATAATATAACAATCACAGTATACAGTTAAAAGCATAAAAAACATAAAACACAATTCATACATCAATACCAATCCAGTTCGACTCTTAACTAAAAACGTGATCCAGTTCGTCGTCCATATTGCCAGTCCTTTAGTCAATTACCATTCGTTGCACTGAGTTAACCAAATGCCTGCTTGAACATCCAGGTCTTCAATCTTCTTCGAAATACCATCAATGAGGGGGCTGATCTTACCTCCAAGGGCAGGGCGTTCCATAGCCGCGGGGCCACCACAGAAAAGGCCCTGTCTCTCGTACCCACCAGCCGCACCTGTGAAGCAGGCGGGATAGAAAGCAGGGCCTCCCCAGAAGATCTAAGGGCCCTGGCGGGTTGATAGGCCGAGATACGTTCGGATAGGTAAGTTGGGCCAGAACCGTTTAGGGCTTTAAAGGCCAACACCAGCACTTTGAATTGAGCCCGGTAGCAGATCGGCAGCCAGTGGAGCTGGTGCAGCAGAGGAGTTGTATGCTCCCTGCGCTCCGCTCCCGTTAGTATCATGGCTGCCGAGCGTTGGACTAATTGGAGCTTCCGGGCCGTCTTCAAAGGCAACCCCACGTAGAGAGCGTTGCAGTAGTCCAAACGGGATGTAACCAGAGCGTGGACTACCGTGGCCAAGTCAGACTTCCCAAGGTACGGGCGCAGTTGGCGCACGAGTTTTAACTGTGCGAATGCTCCCCTGGTCACCGCCGAAACCTGGGGCTCCAGGCTCAGCGATGAGTCCAGGATCACACCCAAACTGCGAACCTGCGTCTTCAGGGGGAGTGCGACCCCCTCCAACACAGGCTGATCATGAGGATAGTCTTATTTAACTCCTTATATTTATCTTTCCCCTTTATACTGGAAATGAGACCCTTCCATTTTGCCTCCCAGGTCCTTCTGATTTGGCCCGTTCTATAGTAAATTTTCCTTTTACTAATATAATGTTGGAATAAGTAGTCGGCTAGATATTTATACCAAGTTTTTACATCACCTTTCTTGTGGTCCTCCCAGCCTAGGGCAACTGAGGCTTTGATTGCATCCATCATGTGTTTTATTATTTCCTCCCCCTTGCCTTCCATTTTCTGAGTGAAAAATTGAGTCTTGTTCCATTCTATATTTATCCCTAATAGCTCCTCCATTTCCTTCTTAATTATTTCATGGAACTTTTTTTGTTTGTTTGTTTTTGTTTGTTTGTTTGTTTGTTTTTTGCATTCCCACCACATGTGGGTGTATGTTTTTCCACAATTATGCCAACATAGTTTTAGGCACGTTTTCGTAACATACGAAAATGTACTATTTTGTCAGTATTTTCCATTGCATTTCCATTGCATTTCCTTAATCTTTAGATGTTTTATTTTATTGATTGATTTCCCTGAAAGTGTGTTGTTTATGCTTACCTAATATTTGTTGATCAGTGTAACCTAAACAAAATGCTTTTTTGTGTTGCAGGGAAAGCATAAATTGCATGTAAACACAGGACTAGAAGGCAAATGGTGTGGCCTCATTCCTATTGGGAGCGCTTGTGATTGTGTTACTACAACTGGCCTAAAATGGAACCTTGGTAAGTCAGACATTTTGTTTCCAGAATACAAACAATTGTTAAGATACTCTAGGTCAGAGCTTCTTAAACTTTTCCATTGGGACACCTTTTGGTCTAAGAAATTTTTACATGTCCCTGAGTATGTAGGTATATAAAATGTGATTTGTCATATTGATGTTTAATTGTTGTTATGCTATTGTTTTTAAATGCTCCAATGGTTTTGTAATGTGTGTATTGAAATTGCTGTTGTTAACCGCTTTGAGTCGCCTAAGGGCTGAGAAAAGCGGTATATAAATGAAGTAAATAAATAAATAAATATAAAATAGGCATATAATACCTAGCACTTTCAAGGCTTGCTAAACAAGCTGATTTTCCTTTTTTGTGAAGTACAGCTGAAGCATCTTCTGCAGAATCCATTGTAAACACTGCACAACAGATTCCTGTAAATATCTAAAACGGCCACTAGATGGGGTTCAGAAAAATTCTTCGGGACCCCAACACTGAGCTAAGAGGACCCTATTTGGGATCGGGACATTTTAAGAAGCCCTGCTCTAGGTAACACATGTCAAATGCAAGGCTTGTGGGCCACATCCAGCCCACCACATCATGTGATGACTTTCAATACCAGAAACATAGTTATATTTATAAAGTCCTACAGTTACAAATATCCCTTTGAAGCCAACCATAAGGCTGATGTGGCCCTAAGTGAAAATTAGTTTGACGCCCCTGCCCTAAGTGACACTAAAGGAGGATATTTATTAATCGTGTCATCAGCAACCATACCATTGTATCACATTTCTAACAGAACAAAACAAACAAACAGATAAAAAAGCACAAATTTGCAAACTTGGTAGTTGATTAAATGTCCTTTGACCAGTATCTGGACACTTGGAGTGCCTCTGGTGTTGCCGCAAGAAGGTCCTCCATTGTGCATGTGGCAGGGCTCAGGTTGCATTGCAGCAGGTGGTCAGTGGTTTGCTCCTCTCCACACTCGCATGTCGAGGATTCCACTTTGTAGCCCCATTTCTGAAGGTTGGCTCTGCATCTCGTGGTGCCAGAGCGCAGTCTGTTCAGCGCCTTCCAAGTCGCCCAGTCCTCTGTGTGCCCAGGGGGGAGTCTCTCATTTGGTATCAGGCATTGGTTGAGGTTCTGGGTTTGAGTCTGCCACTTTTGGACTCTCACTTGCTGAGGTATTCCAGCGGGCATCTCTGTAGATCTAAGAAAACTATTTCTTGATTTAAATCGTTGACGTGCTGGCTGATACCCAAACAGGGGATGAGCTGGAGATGTCGGTGCCTTGGTCCTTTCACTATTGGCTGCTACTTCCCGGCAGATGTCAGGTGGTGCAATACCGGCTAAGCAGTGTAATTTCTCCAGTGGTGTAGGGTGCAGACACCCTGTGATAATGTGGCATGTCTCATTAAGAGCCACAAACACTGTTTTAGTTTTGTGAGCTGTGTTGTGGGGAAACAGAGAAAAGTATGTTACAAATTCTTGTTTTCTGTTTACTGAGTATTTGCAGATACTAGTACTTTCATTGTAAGGAAACTGATTTCTTCTGAAAAGAAAGGACTAATTAAAGTTGATGGAGTAATATATTCCTTACTTCTAGAAACTTTTTTTTGCAAATAGTGTGTGTAATTTGGGATATCTTGAGGATTTAGGGAAGATAACTCATTTTCCCTGAGCAAGATTGAGGCAAGAAGCATATTCCTAGTCCAGCTCTGCAGTCTGTGCATCATTACCAGCATAATGCCGCTTCACACTCCTGCTGAATGAGTGGTTGTCAATTACATGCCCAGTGATGTACTATAGCTGGAGGTGTCACCAGAAGAAACCATACTGCAATCCCCCAACATGTTTATCAAAGAGAAGAGGGCCTTTGTATGTTTATAAATTGTAGGTGGAAAAGACATAAAGATTTTTTATGACATTTCTAGTCACAGGGGTATGTGAAAGGAAATGGAATAATTGTATTTCAACTTGCATATCACAAAAAGAAATGTATTTGTCTCCTAAGCAGAATGCTTTCAGCAGAAGGTTTGTTGAGGTCATGATACATTACCCTGCAAATACATTAATCTTCAAGGAAAGCACGTTTCTGAGGCCTAAATCTCATACTTTATAAACCATAAAATTGACAGGCAAATAATAGAGCAATATAGATTATTAAAAGTCCCTCTTTCCCCCTGAACCGCTTGTTATAACTCATTTATTTCTCAATTCTGGATGAGTATATGGTTGGAGGTTGTTTTTTCTTTGAATGAAATAAGTTCTGGATAATATGAAAAGCAAAATGGAAAAATAAGAAGACAACTTCCTATCTCATTTTTAGTTCTGAAAAAGCCGTGGGGAAGATAGCCAGGATTTTCAGCTCTTGATTCACTGCAGATTCCACAATACAGACAAAACACCCCAAAAACAGCAGATTTCAAAATATTACTGTTTAATCTGCAGAGGTGATAAAGATGTATGGAACGAATTGTGCATGCACTTTTAAACTATGGGCACGAGGAAAATAAAATGCTTAGGAGTGTTGATACAAAAATATAGATAAGATGACAGAAATTCTAAAGAAGCGTGGGACAAACTTTCAAGGACTATTAAAGGGAGAAAAAACAAAAATTTGGACATTTGGGGCAAAATAAAAGCAGTCAAAATATTCTTAATCCCAAAATTAATGTATTTATTTTAAGACTTTCCAACGAAAATTAACCAAAGACAATTCAATATATGGAACAAAACTTCTTTTGGAGAGAAGAAATCTAGAATTATATATCCCTGGAGGAGCTATGATGGGAAATCCCAAACCTGAAACTATACTACTACTACTACTAATAATAATAATAATAATAATAATAATAATAATAGCTTTGTTTATATTATTAGTAGTAGTATAGTTTCAGGTTTGGGATTTCCCATCATAGCTATATTATTATTATTATTATTATTATTATTATTATTATTATTACCTGTCCCCTGCCACACGTTGCTGTGGCCCAGTCTGGTGATCTGGAAAATAAAGTAATGAGAAAATGTTGGTTTCTAATATATGTAATTTCTTTATCCTTGTGGGTAAACAGTATTTCTTGCTGTTTCTTTGTCAGTGTTGATGTAGAGATGGTCTAGTTTGCCTACTCTGGAATATTCAACATATAATTGTCCTTCTTTAGGATTCCCTTTCAAATCTATGATACTATATGTGTGTGGATCATATATATTATCTATCTATATCTATGGCTGGATGGCTCTTTGTCAGGAGGGCTTTGATTATGTTTTCTTGCCCCGGTGAAGAGAGTTGAACTGGATGGCCTTAAGTATTTTCTGTTTGCCCCAATTCTGTTGTTTGTGGGCTTCAGAATGCTCTTTGATTGTTGGTGAACTATAAATCTAGTAACTACAACTCCTAAATGTCAAGGTATATTTCCCCCAAACTCCTTCTGTGTTCATATTTGGGCATTTTGAGTATCAGTGCCAAGTTTGGTCCAGATCCATCATTGTTTGAGTCCACAGTGCTCTCTGGATGTAGGTGAACTACAACTCCCAAACTCAAGGTCAATGCCTACCAAACCTTTCTACTGTTTTCTGTTGGTCATGGGAGTCCTGTGTGCCACGTTTGGTTGAATTCCATCATTGGTGGAGTTCAGAATGCGTTTTGATTGTAAATAAACTATAAATCCCAGCAACTACAACTCCCAAATGACAAAATCAATTTTTTTGAGTGATGGTCACTCCTTGGGTTAGTAGGTGTCTTGTGCCCAAATTTGGCAGCAATTCGTCCTGTGGTTTTTGAGTTATGTTAATCCCACAAACGAACATTACATTTTTATTTATATAGATTAGTATATAAATAATCCCACCACCATCTCCCTAAAGGGACTCAGGGCAGCTTACAATACCATGAAGTATTTCAATTAAAATCATTATTAGAAATTAAGAGTGAGAAGAGAGAAAATGGATTAGGATGGAATATGAAGCCAATAACGGGGTGGGAACGTATGGGGTGTTTACAATGGCAGAAAGAAGGGTGAATCACAAATCAAACAATAATGAAGGGGATTAAGTAAATCAAAATGGAAAAAATAAGGAATTGGAAAGAATATATGTATTGAAATGGTATAAGACCTCAGTCCAATTTCATGATAAAAGGTTTGTTTTTTTTTTTGTTTTTTTGTTTTTTTGTCGTGTCAGGAGTGACTCCTGGTGTGAGAGAATTGGCCGTCTGCAAGGATGTTGCCCAGGGGACGCCTGGATAATTTGATATTTTTATCATCCTTGTGGGAGGCTTCTCTCATGTCCCTGCATGAGGAGCTGGAGCTGATAGAGGGAGCTCATCCACCTCTCCCCGGATTCGAACCTGCGACCTGTTGGTCTTCAGTCCTGCCGGCACAGGGGTTTAACCCACTGCGCCACTGGGGGCTCCATAAAAGGGATAAACCCAATATATTGGCATCACAGAAAAAAAAACAAAAGATGATATGCCCATATGTGGTGGGAATGTCCAAAGGTAATAGTCTTTTGTGGAAAAAAATAGTAAAGAAAATAGAAAAACTATTCAAAAATAATACTCCAAGGAAATGTAAAGTTGATGTTAATGGGAGTATTAGGCAATAACAAGATTAATGTAAAGGAACAAAAGTTGTTCAAACCCATAAATTTAACAGGACAGGTAGTTACAGCATGGGGGTAGAAAAACTAAAAAATGGACTATGGAAAATTGGGATAGCTACCTTTATGGTCAAGTCCAATCTGAAATTATAGCATGTTTAATTCGGGATGATACACAAGAAGATAAAATAGGGAAATTAAAAATAAACGAATGACTTATATGGAATCGATAAAAAGGGATACAGGGACTCCTCTGTTGCATCAGCTCCATTGGCTGCCAATCAGCTTCCGAGCACAATTCAAAGTGCTGGTGTTGACCTATAAATCCCTAAACAGCTCCGGCCCAATTTACCTGTCCGAACGGATTCTCCCCTATGAACCATCAAGGTTGTTAAGATCTTCTGGAGGGTCCCTGCTCTCGGTCCCACCTCCTTCGCAATTGCGTTTGGTGGGAACGAGGGACAGAGCCTTCTCGGTGGTGGCCCCTCGGCTCTGGAACTCCCTCCCGATGGAGATTAGATCTGCCTCTTCCCTCCTGACTTAGAAAGCTGGTAAAATCGTGGCTTTGGAATACTTCATTCGCAGAATGATGATTGAGTCAATAACTGCTGACCTTTCTGGCGGATGGCGATGAATTTGTGATTCACTCTGACGAACTGACTTTTTTGTAATTTGTATGAATTGTATGAATTGTATTTTAATGTATTTTATATTGATGATGCATATTGTTTATTTTATTGTATTGAACCCTATGTTGTTAGCCGGCCTGAGTCCCTCCTCGGAGGTCGAGAAGACCGGGTTATAAAAACTCTAAATAAATAAATAATAAAAAGCGGCAAAACCAATATAAATATTGCACAGAATCTAAGAAAACTGTATTCAGCCTTAAGGATAAAGATGTAGAGAAAATGTGATCTGGATGATGGGCGGTGAGGATGGGAGGTTTTTAACAACAAAAATTAATAAAATGCTAGTAAGAAAAAGGATGTAGGATAAGGTACAGTCAAAAGATTTGAACACATTTGCATTATATGTTATATCAGTATTCAAAAACATGGACATGAGATGCTTTTGTATATGCACCAGATGACAGCAAATGTAAATAATAAGATGACAGCTAAATAATAATATGCATATATTTTTTAAAAAGATTCATCTTCCAACTAAATGTGCATGTGAACTGCAGCACTCACGTTAATCTCCAATATACTCTCTACCCAAGCATAATTTCCTTGGGAATTTCATTAAGAGTTTATTAAGAGAAAATCGTGTTATGTGTGCATACCAATCTAATTTTACCAGAGGTGGCATGTGCAATAGGGCCTTCTCTGAGGTGTTTAGTATTTGGGAAGGCTAATATGGGAGAAGATGGTCTTACAAATATCCTGGCCCCAAACCACATTGAGCTTTACGGGTCGAAACCAGCACCTTGATTGGGCTCAGAAGCGATTTCGAAGCCAGTGCAGTTCTTGGAAGATGGTCGCTCTGTACCAGGCATGGGCAAACTTTGGCCTTCCGGGAGGCTGTTAGGAATTGTGGAAGTTGAAGTCCAAAACAACTGGAGAGCCAAAGTTTGCCCATGCTTGCTCTATACTTTGTGCTGATCATCTCTGCTAGCAGTACATTGGAATGACAAATAAAGGATATGTTTATTATATGAGGAACACAAAATACTAATTTTGCCACACAAAAAATGGGGTTGCAACTATTACCCAGTGGTAATTATTATGCAATTAAACATAGTAGTCATCAGTTATAAAAGAGAAATAGAGTTCATGCAATCAACATACTTGTTGAGATTAATTTCACAATTCAGCAGGAGATCAGTTGCACAACTTCAGCGTTTTCCAGCAGCTTCTTCCTGCACAGTATTTTCAGTCAACTGCTCCCACAAATTGCAGTCACTCTGGAACTCTTTTACAGACACTTGAGCACATGCCCGGTCATTGTCAGTTTTACTATTGTTTTCCCCTCCAATCTAGATGACACTACAAACTTACCACAGCACACGGTTATATCTTGTCTGAGCAGAACAGGTTCTTTTAATCAATTACATAGAGCCTTCGACGAACAGCATCACAGCACAAGGAGAGGAATATACACTGTACATGATTTCCTTATATACAATTCTATACAATTACACATAGCAATCTCTGATTGGTTCCCAACTCATTAACTTAACTCAGACCCAGGATTACATCATTCACAATCACCTGGACTAGGCCAGAACACATTCCCCAAATGATTCCCTATATACAGTTAATGCATGACTCGGCATTTCCAATAGAAGCCTATTAGCAGTGCATGACTCAGCTATATTACATTACAATACATTGTAAAACCTGACAATACTCCAACTAGTTCAATGTTCAACAGCCAGATTAATAACCGGGGCAAATTACAGAGAGCGGTCAACCCTCCTGTTTAAGGAGCTCCATTGGCTGCTGTTTATTTTCCGGTCCCAATTCAAGGTACAGGTACCTATTCAATGTACCTATAAAGCCCTAAACGGTTTGGGACCCGCCTACCAACATGACATCTCCTTCCACAAACCAACCCACTTTCTTCAATCTTTGGGAGAGGCCCTCCTTTCGCCCCTTCCTTTCTCAGAAGCCCAATTTATGGGAACGAGGGAGAGAGCCTTCTCCTCTGTGGCCCCACGACTCTGGAATTCATTGCCTGATGAGATTAGGCAAGCCCCCACTCTAGCAGCCTTCAAGAAGGATCTTAAAACCTGGCTTTTCCACTGCGCTTTTGGAGAGTGAGCCTACATCTCCTTCTGTTCGCTCCCCCATAATGTCTGTTGTTGAATTGTTGGCATCGAATTGTGCCGGTTGTAAGCCGCCCTGAGTCCCCCCCCCCCCCCAGGGGATTGAGAAGGGTGGGGTAGAAGTACACGAAATAAATAAATAAATTGAAATAAATAGGTTTTTTTTGGTTTTTTTATTTAAAAAATCCATTAGTAAGTTCCTTTCTGTGTATATTGTTATCTCACAGTGGCAAAGTAGACTCTAAAGTGGACTCTTACCAAAGCTCAGATTCATCCCAAGTTCCCAAGTCTCAAAAAAGGGGGTGCAGCTATTATGCAAGGGGGAAAAAATCCTCTTTGAATGCTCCGGTTTCTGCTGTCGTTTTCAAATAAAACGGCTTACCATATTTTGGGGGAGGAGAAGCAGGGATGACCCAGCCTCAAACAAACAGCTCGATTTCTTTTTGTTTTGCTTTAAATTTCAGGGCCATTTGGAGCTGATTTTCTCTGAAGGCAAGGCAGTTTAAAACTACAAAATTAAGGTCTCTGAAGCTCTACTCTTCCCTCCTTTCCCTTTCTTCTGAGGCAAAGCAGTTTTAAAAACCTGAAATAAAGGTCTCTGGAACTCAGATATCCCCTCCTTCCTCTTTTTCCCAAAAAACTCTATTGCAGATTTGGTAAACTGCCTTGCCTTGGATGGAGGGTGGTGGGAAGAGTGAACCTTCAAAGGAAAGAGAGGTGTATGTATATACTTTGATTCATGTCAAAGTAAGGTGCAATATAGTAATGACACATACACATTTTAAAAATATGTAAACGAAAAACAGTGTACCCTGAATCTGAACAAGGAGTGGATGGAATACCAAATCTAAATGAAGACATAAAGTTTGATGGGAGTAGTAATCAAATCTGAAACTTTCCCTCCAGCAATAATACCAAATGAAGCTAGATGACTTGATTACATGTCTAACTCTACAGAAATCAATGAATGTCAGCTTAAGATGGAGTTTTTCCAACACAGTAAAGAGGTTTTTTCCCCCATATACAGCAGTATTTCTCAACCTTCCTAATGCTACAACCTCCTAATACAGTTCCTCATGTTGTGGTGACCCCCCAACCATAAAATTATTTTTGTTGCTACTTCATAACTGTAATTTTGCTACTGTTATGAATCATAATGTCAATATCCAATATGCAGGATGAATTTACATTCACTGGACCAAATTTGGCACAAATACCCGATACACCCAAAATTTGAATACTGGTGGGGTTGGGGGGTATATCATTGGGATTTATAGTTAATCTACAGTCGCAGAGCATTCTGAACTCCACCAACAATGAAATCGAACCAAACTTGGCATACAGAACTTTCATGAGCAACAAAAAAATGCTGGAATTGTTTGGTGCGCATTGACCTTTAGTTTTGGAGTTGTAGTTCACCTACATCCAGAGAGCACTGTGGACTCAAACAATGATGGATCTGGACCAACCTTGGCACAAATACTCAATATGCCCAAATTTGAACACTGGTGGCGTTTGGGGAAAATAGACCTTGACATTTGGGAGTTGTAGTTTCTGGGATTTATAGTTCACCTACCTTCAAATAGCATTCTAAACCCCACCGACGATAGAATTGGGCCAGACTTCACACACAGAACCCCCATGACCAATAGAAAATACTGTGTTTTCTGATGGTCTTTGGCAACCCCTCTAACACACCCTCACGACCCCCCAGGGGTCCCGATCCCCCAAGTTGAGAAACACTGATTTACACAATGTCTAATTATATTTTGCAGTTCTATTTTCTTCCCTGGCAAGTATATTTGGTCACTTATATTAATGAAATTCATTTCTTATATGGTAGAAGCCAGATTGCTATGAAATGATATTTCCTACACATACAAATTTGCAAACGGAATATTACAGTGACAAGACTCGCTATATAGGCAACTTCCTATGATTCAATTTGAATAGTTTAGCATTTTCGGCAGTACCTTAAGGAGGCGAGAAAGCCGTATGTGGACACGATAATACAATCCAAACAAATTTTAAGAGTTACAAATCAAATTATACAAACAGAAGGAAGAGAAGGAGGGAGAGTAATGGAGCAGCAGAATGATCAAGGAAATCAGTCGGCACCTTTGGACAAAATAACAACAGTGAAAACAAAACAAAAGAGAATAGGCTTGGATCAAGGGAAACAAGTAGATTTCCACAAGCACTTTGAATGTTTGCATGTGACTGAACAAGGGAGGTAGAATCAGAAACATGATAAAATCAAAAATATATGAACATTAAAGCACACACAATTCTATATATCGTCATAACATTTGAATATGATATGCATATAATTGCATATAGTTGATACACATGGTAGTACAAATACAGAAAACATCGGGTGGTTCATCGGGTGCTCTGCTATGGCTGACTTCTCTGGTTGAAGTAGTCTGCAGTACCTTTCATGTTCCTTGATTTGTGTTTGGCCGCTGCGTTTGGTGGTCCCTATATAGACTTGTCCACAGCCGCATGGTATACAGTAGACTCCTGCAGAGGTGAGAGGATCCCTCTTGTCCTTTGCTGAACGTAGATTTGTTGGATTTTCTTAGTGAATCTGTATGGTTTGTAGGTTGTGTTTCCTCATCAGCTTCCCTATGCAGTCAGTGGTTCCCATGATGTATGGCAAGAACACTTTTCCTCTGGGTGGATCTTTACTCTTGTAGCTTGTTCTCAGTCTTGCAGCTCTTTTGATGTCTGTGGTAGAGTATCCATTGGCCTGTAAAGTCCAGTTTGGTTTCAGGATGTCCCACAAATGCAAAAAAATGCAAGGATGGTAAAGTCCCATTATATACAATGGTATAGTAAAGTAGTGACCCTCATATAAAATGGTGAACAACTCAAATGAATGCCATTCACCACCGCAGGACCACAGTGGTGCAATGTTTTAAACACTTTGCCGCTGAACTGCTGACCTAAAGGTTGGCTATATTGCTGACCTGGAGGTTGACAGTTCGAATCCGCAAGAAGAAGTGAGCTCCTGTCTGTCAAGCCCTAGCTCCTCTCAACCTAGCAGTTTGAAAACATGCAAATGTGAGTAGATAAATAGGTACCGCTTCTCCAGGAAAAGGCAAAGAGACGCTCCAAGCTATCTTGCCAGCCACATCTCAGCTTGAAAATGGAGAAATGCACCTCTTCGGAGCCAATGATGAGAAAACCAGAAATGAAAGGAGAAGCCTTGCCATTCTTTGTATGTCTCATTGTATTTCACTGTAAAGGCACTGAATGTTTGCTTATGTAATATGTTGAAGGGTGTAATATAAATAAAGTGTATTATTATTATTTTATTATTATTATTCTGACACAGAACACTGTATGACACAGCAAATGAGATATATATGCTGGATTTCATGTCAGTAAAATAATAATAATAATAATAATAATAATAATAATAATAATAAACAATAAACAACTGGAAAAGCTGACACGATATGAGGATTTAAAAATCGAACGGTAAAGACTCTGGCACAAACCAGTAAAGGTGGTCCCCGTGGTGATCGACACACTGGGTGCAGTGCCTAAAGACCTTGGCCTGCACTTAAACACAATCACCGCTGACAAAATTACCATCTGCTAGCTGCAGAAGGCCACCTTACTGGGATCTGCATGCATTATTCGCCGATACATCACACAGTCCTAGACACTTGGAAAGTGTCCAACGTGTGATCCAATTCAACAACCAGCAGAGTGTCTGCTGTGGACTCATCATGTGTTAATAATAATAATAATAATAATAATAATAATAATAATAATAATAAATCACACAGCCCTAGATGCTTGGGAAGTGTTCGACTTGTGATTTTGTGATACGAAATCCAGCATATAGATCTCGTTTGCTGTGACATACTGTGGCTTTGTGTCAGTAAAGTAATAATAATAATATGCATGCATCATTCAAAAATACATCACACAGTCCTAGACGCTTGGGAAGTGTTCGACTTGTGATGTTATGATATGAAATCCAGCATATATATCTCGTTTACTGTGACATACTGTGTTTTTGTGTCAGTAAAATAATAATAATAATAATAATAATACAGGGTTGTTGTAGGTTTTTCCGGGCTATATGGCCATGTTCTAGAGGCATTTTCTCCTGACATTTTGCCTGCATCTACGGCAAGCATCCTCAGAGGTAGTGAGGTCTGTTGGAAGTAGGAAAAAGGGTTTATATATCTGTGGAATGACCAGGGTGGGACAAAGGACTTTTGTCTCCTGGAGCTAGGTGTGAATGTTTCAACTGACCACCTTGATTAGCATTTAATGGCTTGGAAGTGCCTGGGGGGAATCTTTTGTTGAGAGTGATTTGATGTGCCTGATTGTTTACTCTCTGTTGTTTTGCTGTTGTAATTTTTGAGTTTTTTAATACTGGTAGCCAAATTTTGTTCATTTTCATGGTTGCTTCCTTTCTGTTAAAATTGTCCACATGCTTGTGGATTTCAGTGACTTCTCTGTGTATAATAATACACTTTATTTATGTTCCACCCTTCTCCCCTAGAGGACTCAGAGTGAATTACAACATTTTACATAGGCAAATTATTATTATTATTATTATTATTATTATTATTATTATTATTATTTGAAACATAACAAGATCACTCTGCTGGCTGTTGTATTGGATCACATGTTGGACACTTCCCAAATGTTATTATTATTGTCATTATTATCATTATAAAACAGCCTGAAGATCTGTGAAATGGCAGGAGGCTACATCAATGTATGCCTTCAGATCAGTGTAGTGTTCAGTGCAAGGTTTGTTTTGTGAATTCTTTTTTTCAAATACTTTCGAGTTGTGGTTGGTTGACTCTGGATGCAGAATCCGTGGTCTCTTGACTGGTAAATAAGGGCCCATTTGGGAAATATTTGTACCTTTTGTCATCATCTTTTGCCAAATCTCTGTGATGAAACACTCAGGAAATCAGCTCCTTTTGATCCCTGTAGAAACATTATTGAAACAGTGTTCAAGAATGTAGGTTAGCAGAAAATTTGACAATGCACAGATGCTCATTTGTTGCACTCTTACAAATGCGCTGGCTCAACATCAAATCAAGCATAATAAATGAGAGATGTCTTTGTTGCTGAGAAAATAGAGCTATGACTCACTGTTTATAACACATATTTCCTCAAAAGACGTGAGTCATTCTCCAAACACAAGATGCTGAATTTTACTTCTTAAAAATAATTTGTTGTGTACAATAAATGTTTAAAAACGTATCTGATGGTTAATAGTTGTTCCTTCCTGTTGCTTTTAATTACTTTTATAAAATAGAAACCATGAAAATGGCCTAAAGTATAAAATAACCTCAATCTTTCAAGAAAGGATTTGTAGCCCCTCGTCACAAAAAAATAAGAAATGATAAGTTAAACATTGCTCACAGGTATTTTTGGAAGGGAAAACAATATTATACACACAATACATCCAAAAAATAATTTAATACAGGTAACATTAAATGCCCATGCTGTGGAAGCAGGCACATGCAAGACACTAAAAAGGAGAAAAATGCTTAGTACACGCTCTGGTCACATCCCGCCTTGACTACTGCAACGCTCTCTACGTGGGGCTGCCCTTGAAGACGGCCCGGAAGCTTCAGCTGGTTCAGCGCGCGGCAGCCATGTTACTAACTGGAGCGGGTGGCAGGGAGCATACAACGCCCTTGTTGTCCCAGCTCCATTGGCTGCCGATTTGCTACCGGACCCAATTTAAGGTGCTGGTTTTGGCCTACAAAGCCCTAAACGGTTCCGGCCCAAAATACCTTTCGGACCGCATCTTGGCCTACGAGCCCACGAGGACCTTGAGGTCGTCTGGGGAGGCCCTTCTCTCGATCCCACCTGCCTCACAGGCACGTTTGGCGGGGACGAGGGAGAGGGCCTTCTCGGTGGTGGCCCCCCGGCTGTGGAACACTCTCCCTGCAGACATCAGACAGGCGCCCTCCCTCATGTCCTTCCGAAAAAGCCTCAAGACATGGCTGTTTGAGAAGGCATTTAATTAAGTGCTACAACAATGTGGTAAAGATGACTGGAATGGAACAAGGAATATGAGATTGGTTATGATTCCACTATGAGACGAAGCGGATTTTTAGTGTAGTTTTTGTAATTGTTATGTAGTTATATGTTGTTGTAATTGCCTCTTTGTAAATTGTCTTTTATATGTGTGTACACCGCCATGAGTCGCCCTAAAGGGCTGAGAATGGCGGTTAATAAATGCATCAAATAAATAAATAAATAGTATGTTAGCATTGCAGATAGCTCTATTATTATTATTATTATTATTATTATTATTATTTGCTATATAGCATGGCCCGACTTACCGGGCCAAAGAAGTTGCGGTGCAGAGTGTTCCCCACCGCCATTCTTGCCTGAGGGGGCTTCTTCCTCCCAGAAGCCCCCTCCGATGGCGGGAAGAATTCCCGCCGGCGGGTCAAGGGGCCAATGGCCTATTGACCACGCCCACCACAGCTGAGGCCTGAGCTGGCCTCTCCCCCCTTTCGAGTCAGCCTTCTTAAGGCTGCCCAGGCTCCCCGGCAGGCACTTGGCCTGCAACAGCTGATCCATCCCACCCACCCTGCATGCAGTTTATGTTTTCATGGCTGTTAATTTTGGAGATGTTCACCTTGTCACAGTTACCTGTTAACAGTTAATTGTTTATCTTTGCTTCTCGTCACAACTCCTTGATGGGCGTGGGGCATGGGCCCTGGATCCGGTTTGGTATCCCCCCTAGCGGTTAGGGGGGACGCCCGGTGGTCCCAGGGGGGGTGCCGAGTTGCGTGGGCCCGGTATTGTGCCAGCGGCACCCTGGTGTGTGCGGGATCGGACAGTATTGGGCTGTCCGATCATGATCCAGGACCCATGCTTGGCTGCCAACCCTTGTTCCTCTTATCAATAAATGAGTTGTGGCCATTGTTCATCCCACATCATGTGTGAGTGTACTTCTTGGGTTGGCCGTGGGAGGTGTATCGCACTTGCACACGCAACCCCTGCTACGCATTGCTGTGGCCCAGTCTGGTGACCTGGAAAATCAAGTAATGAGAAAGTGCTGGTTTCTAATATATGTAATGTCTTTATGCTTGTAGGTCATCAGTATTTCTTGCTGTTTATTTTGAGTCTGAGTCCTCAGTCAGGTGGAATTGGGAGATAGAGAGTTCTTTGAGAATAACTTGCAGTCAGACTATTGAAGGAAAGAAGTGACTATAAGATGTAAGTTATCCAGTCAGAAAGAGGAGAATGAATTATTTGAAAGAGAACTGACATAAGTTAAACTGTTCTGAAACTTATATAGTATCAGTTTTATGTATTCACAAGAGCAAAAGACAGATGTAACAATATCCATCAGGAACTGAAGTAAAGTACTGTGTAACAATACGCTTTATAAGCACAAGAATTCATAAATAAACATTTCTTTGTTTCAAATAATATATTGAAGTCTCGTGTCAAATTATAGGACTGAAGTCACATTCCTAAAAGTCATCAGGAGATCATTTTGAAGCTACATATTGTCTACAGTATTGGGTTACACTGCAAAGAGACTTATACAGACATTTAAAATTAAACCCTGCAACAAACAAATATATGAAAGGTGACACAGAGACAGTGATAGCGTATTTCATGGTGTGAACACCAAGTTGCTGAGTTTCTGCAAAGTTTATTCTTCTCTCCCCCCTTTATCAGCATAATTCCCTGGTGCTTACGTATACATATAGATTTATAGGTGGCAGAAGGTGGCATATTAAAAAAATTAAAGAAAATATAAAAAAGAAGTTTCCCTTTCTGCCAGAAACGGTGTGTATAAGCTTTTCGTAATTACAATGGCCATATTTAAATATGCTTTCTTGTACACATTTTTGTTGGTGTTTGTTGTCTTGCTGATGCAGTTTGAAGCTAGCGGTAGCTTCGAACTGCATTAAATGGGCAGTGTAGATGGGGCCTAAGACATGGACAGTGGATTCAACCTGAAGAAAAAGAGATTCCTCCGAAACATTAGGGAGAACTGTCTGATGGTAAGAACTTTTTGACGGTGGAATCTTTCCTCTGAATGTGGTAGAATCTTCTTCTCTGGAGTTTTTTTAAAAGGAGGCTGGACAGGAGTCTCTAACAAAGACACTCGCTGGAACACCTCAGCAAGCGAGAGTCCAAAAGTGGCAGGCTCAAACCCAGAACCTCAATCAATGGCTGATACCAAATGAGAGACTCCCCCCTGGGCACACAGAGGACTGGACAGACTGTGCTCTGGCACCACAAGATGCAAGTCAACCTTCAGAAATGGGGCTACAAAGTGGAATTCTCGACATGCAAATGTGGAGAGGAGCAAACCACTGACCACCTGCTGCAATGCAACCTGAGCCCTGCCACATGCACAATGGAGGACCTTCTTGCAGCAACACCAGAAGCCAGATACTGGTCAAAGGAGATGTAATCAACTACCAAACTCACAAATTTTGTCTGTTTGTTTGCTTTGTTCTGTTAGAAATGTAATATAATTGACTGGTTGCCCTGACACGACAAATAAAATAGGAGTCTCTAACAAGAGTGCTTAGTGTGTGTGTTTCTTTCTGCATGGCAGGGCATTGGACTGGCTGGCCCTTGTGGCCTCTTCCAACTCTATCATTCTGCAAGATAATTCTTCCATTATGCTGAAATGTCAACTTCTATAAAATATACTCTGAATAAAATTAAAAAGTAAAATACGGTTCCAAAGTTTGATATCTTTATCAAGTTATAAGGGCTTTAAAGTTATAGCATGCTTTAAACAAAGCCAATTGTGTAGAAATTTAGATGTGGGGAAAATAGGGCTATCCTTCCTAAATACAGCGATACAGGTATATGTCAGCTTCTAAATCTTATTTTTGAACCAAATTTCTTTTAGGTATAACACCATAAATCTTATATGGAAGTCATTCATCTTCAAGTTTTTCTGTCAGTTTATTCATCATGTTCAGCCTTTAAAATCAGTATGAGGATGTATGAAAGCTATCTGCAGTGAATCATTTAGAAACACAAGATTGTGAGACAATATCACTGGACCTTCTTACCCATTGTATTTGTTTATTCTAATCCTAACAATTCAGCCATTTGCAGTCAATTGATACTGTACAAGTCCTTTTTTTTACCTAGCACATTATCCGTAGCAAGACAAAATACAATTTGTCCATAACTAACAGTAGGGGTTTATTAATTTCCTCTCAAAATAGAGAGATAATCACAGCTGGAGGCAGAACACATTGACAGATTTATACTGGAAGACTGGGGAAGGCTCTTTTCGGGAGACTAACTGGTTGCTGTTAATTTCATAGTGGAAAATTAAATGATAAAATCTTGTGGATGGGAAGTAATTTGCCATAGGTCAAATTACTTGGTAATTTTAATGTTTGGATTTGTTTGTTGGTACTTTTAGAATAAAGAGAAGCTAACATTAAGCAGGAATCTTATGAGGACAATCATGTACTTGATCTCAACTATAGTAGATCCATTGAATCAGTAGAATTTATTTGTGTGTTGATTCTGTCGAGAAACGGTGGTATAGGTGTGTGATAGTTTTTTCCTTCACAATCACACTCTCCCTAAATACGTTGCACACCAGACTGATTGGGGATAGGGTTACAATCTGTGTTGGATGGGGTTACACTCTCCCTGAAGACACAGGTTCGCAGCTTGGGTGTGATCCTGGACTCATCACTGAGTCTGGAACCTCAGGTTTCAGCAGTGATCAGGGGAGCATTCGCACAGTTAAAACTTGTGCGCCAGCTGCGTCCGTACCTTGGGAAGTCTGACTTGGCCACGGTGGTCCACGCTCTGGTTACATCCCGTATAGACCACTCCAACGCTCTCTACGTGGGGTTGCCTTTGAAGACTGCTCGGAAGCTTCAAATGGTCCAACACTTGGCAGCCAGGATGCTAACAGGAGCGGCACTCAGGGAGCATACAACTCCTCTGTTGCGCCAGCTCCACTGGTTGCCAATTTCCTAACAGGCACAATTCAAAGTGCTGGCTTTAGCCTATAAAGCCCTAAACGGCTCTGGCCCAACTTACCTGTCCAAACGCATCTCCTCCTATGAACCAGCTAGGACATTAAGATCATCTGGGGACGCCCTGCTCTCGGTCCCGCCGACATCACAAGCACACCTGGCGGGGACGAGAGGCAGGGCCTTCTCAGTGGTGGCCCCTCGGCTGTGGAACGCCCTTCCTACAGATATCAGATTGGCCCCCTCCTTATTGGCATTTCGGAGGAAAGTGAAGACCTGGTTGTTCACACAGGCATTTGATTATGCAGTGTAATTGATTACAGGAACACGGAATAACGGATGATGAGATTGGATTTTGATTCTATTGACGAGACGCGAATGATTTGTCATATTGATGTTTAATTGTTGTTATGCTATTGTTTTTAAATGTTCCAATGGTTTTGTAATGTGTGCATTGAAATTGTTGCTGTTAACCGCTTTGAGTCGCCTAAGGACTGAGAAAAGTGGTATATAAATAAAGTAAATAAATAAATAAATGTCTCAGCGGCAAGATTTAAAAATCAACCCAAACATAGCAGAGCCCTTTATCGGAGATTTTACTACATAGCCTGACCTTGTACTGCTCACTGTCTAAAAAAACTCTTTGACTCAGTTTTCATCTAAACTCACAGTGGAGGCTTTTAATCTTGGCATGTTGCTTTATGTATAGCTATATACACACATCAGGATCCCCTGATGTCCCATCAGTCAATTGCCTGTGCAGAGATATACAGTACTCACAACAGATATCAACAACAGGTGTACAGCGAGAATCAAAAGAATCATGGCATGAGAAGGAACACATTCTTGCTGCCCTCTTTTATACCCATTGCTTCTCATCATCATCAACCAGGGACAGAAGTGAATGATGTCACCCTTGCCATGCCTGTCACATTGTCATGACTCAGCTTCTTTTGCCTGTCCCTCCAGTTACATGTCACCATCTACTTAACCCTTCAATAGGCGTGTGACCACATGTCCATTAGAACAGTATTTTCCAATCGTATTGCACAATGAGGTTATAATCAATGCTATTCTATCTAATAGTGCATTATTTACCTAACCTATTTTCATTCAGTAGTTGAATCAGTGGGTCTACTCCATTAAATCAATTGGAGTAACAACAGGATTTCAGTCTGTAGGTCTCACTTCTGAGTAAATAGATTTAGAACTGCACTTAGCCATAATATATTGTATGAAAATATATATTGTAAGCCGCTCTGAGTCCCCTTCGTGGTGAGAAGTGCGGCATATAAATGCCGTAAATAAATAAATAAATAAATAAATAAATCTGTTTGCTGCCTGCTGCAGATTCATGTTTGTGATCTGAGGCATAATTTTCCCAAATAATATTAAATTCCAACATGAAGAATGTTTTCTGTAATAAAAAGTATGTAAAACCATGTAGTGATACCATCACAGTGAGTAAAATATAGCACATAAGTGGAGCGCCCAGTGCCACAATGGCTTAAACCTTTGTGCCGGCAGGACTGAAGACCGATAGATTGGAAATATGAACCTAGGGAGCGCGCGGAGGAGCACCCTCTGTCAGCTCCAGTTTCCTATGCTGGGACATGAGAAAGAAACCACTGCACTTTGCATTTCTTGATCTCGAAAAATCATTTGATTGGGTTCCCCATGACCTGATCGGGTGAGCACATAGAATACCAGAAGACTATGTAACATGGATAAAGCTACTATACAATAATACAGCAGGTATGGTCTGCTGCCCTGCAGGGATTTCACCACCCTTCAGTAGCACTGTTGGTGTGCATCAGGGATCAGCACTCTCACCATTACTATTCATACTCTTCATGGACCATGCTACAGCAGATTTGCAGACTATGTATCCCTGACACTATGTATCCCAGACACTCCTATATGCAGATGACACAGCACTTAGCCAGCAAAAATGTGCAGCCCTCCAACAACTGCTGCAAACATGGAGTGATAGACTCAGTGAAAATGGACTTCACCTGAACTTACCCAAAACAGAGTATCTGGAATGTGGCCTTCAAATCGGAAAAACAATTCAAATTAATGGACAAGTATTAAAGAAGGCCACATTCCAGATGCTCTGTTTTGGGTATGTTCAGGTGAAGTCCATTTTCAATGAGTCTATCACTCCATGTCTGCAGCAGTTGTTGGAGGGCTGCACATTTTTGCTGCCTAAGAGCTATGTCATCTGCATTTTTTATACCTTTAAATACCTAGGGTCATTTGTCTCTAGAGATGAGGCCACAATGCCAGACGTACGGTCACAAATAAATGCAGCCTGGTTAAAATGATGGCAAACTACTGGCATTCTGTGAGATTTAAAAATGCCTGAACAACTCAAGGCTAAGATCTACACTACAGTTGCCCACCCAATAGTTCTCTATAGACAGAGTGCTGGTCAGCAACAAAGAAACATGAACAATCCCTTAATACAATGGAAATGAAAATGCTGAGATGGACACTTGGCTTGATATTTCTTGACCACGTGCCAAATGAGGACATCCATCAAACACTAGCAATAAAAGTGATCTGCAAGATAATGCAGGAAGCAAGACTACAGCGGTATGGCCATGTTATGAGAAGAGAACCAACATCAGTAGCACAAACCACAATACATTTGGAGATTGTAGGACAATGACCACATGGATGGCCAAAGAAAAGAAGACATAGGTGCTGCCAATCGGAGATTTGAGGATGCCCAAAACAAAGCCTTGTGGAAACAACAGTCACAATGCTAACCCCTCCATTGGGAAAATACGAGGGGTATTTTTTAAGTAAGGTCCGTTGGAACATAAGTACACAACGAAAGTTTATTTCAAAAAAGTAAATTTATTTTCAGAAAGTACACACTTTACTCTATTTTTCGACATAGTTGCCAAGTTTGTTCAAACACTTATCATACCTCTGAACCAATTTTAAAATACCCTCTTCATAAAAACTTGCCACCACCAAAAGCCACCAAATCGTCTGTAATCAAAGAAGGGCGACCGGAGCAGTCCTCATCATGGACGTTGTCATGGCCATCTTTGAATTTTCGTACCCACTTACGCACTTTGCTTTCATTCATAACAGTATCACCGTACACTTCACAAATCTGTCGATGAATTTCTGCAGCAGGCAGGTTCCTTGCTGACAAAAACCATATCACTGAGCGAACCTCACATGCGGAGGGTGAGTTGATAGTCTTAAACATTTTTAAAGCACAGAACAGAACCGTACAGGTTAGCTACAGAGCGGAAACTGAGCACAGTTGTTCCCGAGGCATGCCGGTACACGACGCACATGCTCATTGTGGTATGCACACGAACTACTATTGTCCACAACAAAACGGACCTTACTTAAAAAATACCACTCGTAGCTTAGAAGGAAGAAGTTGTATAACAGTTGCTACACATGGACGGAAGACCACTTGCTCCTGGCAAATGCTTTGTCACTGGTGTAAACACTAGAGTAGACTACACTGGCCTTTGTTCTGATGCAAGAAGGCCCTTACGTTATGTTATGCTATGAGGTATCTATTCTGAAGGACTCTGTTTGTGAAGCAATTTTCTAATCAGCTCAATGAATATTCATCAAAAAGACTCCTAATGCTGAATTAGAACAGCTGGAGACCAGCCACCAAAGATAAGCAGATAACAGTGATATTTGAGAAGAAGAATCAGTAGTTGTTGTGGGCTGTATGTCTTCAGAACTCAATTATTCATTATATAAAGCAAAGGTATATTGTCAAAGAATGTTATCAACACATTATTATCAAAAGACTTCCCCCCTTCCCACCACCATGCACACTCTCTATTTGATTTCATTATTGCAGTGTATAATCAAATGGTAATTTCAGGTTATAAATCAGTACATAAAAAACTATAGCTAATAGCTCTGAAATTGGTTGGCAATTAGCTACAAATTAAAACCTCCTGTTTGCAAAATACTTTTTAAAAAAGTCAACAGCCTGTTTCAAAATACAGATATATTTCAGTTAATGATGTAAATGTGGTTTTGGGCATTATTTTTAAAAAGAAATTTGATATCAGAGGATGAAATAACACAGAAATAATAGAGATCAGTTCCCAAGCCAGATAAATTTATTTATTTATTTACTACCAGCTTTACCCGCCACGCGTTGCTGTTGCCAGCCTTCTCTCCCTCTTTCTCTTCTTCTTTCACTCCTTCCTTCATTTCCTTTTCTTCTTTCCTTTCTTCCTTCTCTACCTGTTTACTTCCTTCCTTAGTTTTTTGCTCCCATCCTTCCTTCTCTTTATTTCTTTCCTTCCCTCCCTCTTTCTCTCCTTCTTTCTCTTCTTCCTTTGCTCTGTCTTTCCTCCCCTTTTTCTTTCTTTCTCTCCTCCTTCCTTCTCTTCCTCTTTCCTTCCTCCTCTCTTTTTATTTTCCTTCCTCTTTCTCTCCTTTCTTCCCTCTCTATCTCTTTTCTTCCTTCCTTCGCTCTTGACTTCCAGACTTCCTTTTCTTTCTTTCTTTTCTTCCCTCCCTTTCTCTTCTTCCTTTGCTTTTTTTCCTCTCTTCCCCTTCCCAAATTCCCCTTCCTTCCTTCCTTCCTTCCTTCCTTCCTTCCTTCCGACACCTTCCCTTCCCCTTTCCTTTCTTCTTTTTTTCTATCTTTCTTTCCTTTCCTCCTTCCTTCCTTTCTCCCTTCTTTCCCATCCTCCTTCTCTCTCTGTATTCTTTCTTTCCTACCTTTCTTCTTTCATATACCTTCTCAACTTCCCTCCCTCCCTTCCTTCCTTTCCTTCCTTCCTTTCTCTGTTCGCGCAGCATCCTGGCCCCCAGCGAGCAGGCCGCATTCTAGAACTACAGTTCCCAGAGTGCATTACGTGTGTACTTCCTCCCCTGGGCACTGCACATGCTCAGTTGGTTTTTGTAATTGTGAGTTTGTTGAAATGTTGTTTGCAATTTTGATTAGTGTTGTGCATACCTTGTGGGTTGAGGTATGTGCACGGCAAATTTGGTGAGTTTTTGTCAGGGGGTTTTCGCGTTTTGCTGTCCCGTTGAACACCCTTTCCATTTTTATATATATAGATATTTGTATACCGCTCTTCTCAGCCCTCAGAGCAACTCAGAGCGGTTAACAAAGCAAATACAATACTTAAACATGATAAAAACAGTTAAAAATAAGTTAAAAGAATAACATTATAACAATCAATAAACATCATAACATCTCATCTCGTCTCATAGTTAAAATCAAGATCCAGTCTCATCATCCAAATGTTCCATATTTCTATATTAGTTACACTGCCTATTCAAATGCCTGCTCAAACAACCAGGTCTTCACTTTCCTCCAAAATGTGAACAGGGAGGGGCTGATCTAATTTCTGTGGGAAGGGCTTTCCACAGCCGAGGGGCCACCACTGAGAAGGCGCTGTCTCTCGTCCCCGCCAACCGTACTTGTGATGCAGGCGTGACAGAGAGCAGGGCCTCCCCAGACGATCTTAACGTCCTAGCTGGTTCATAGGAGGAGATACGTTCGGACAGGCAAGTTGGGCCAGAACCATTTAGGGCTTTGTAGGCTAAGGCCAGCATTTTGAATTGTGCCCGGTAGCAAACTGGCAGCCAGTGGAGCTGGTGCAACAGAAGAGTTGTATGCTCCCTGAGTGCCGCTCCTGTTAGTAACCCGGCTGCCGAGCAGTGGACCATTTGAAGCTTCTGGACAGTCTTCAAAGGCAACCCCACGTAGAGAGCGTTGCAATAGTCTATACGGGATGTAACCAGAGCATGGACTACCGTGGCCTATCGTAAAGAAGACTTTCATTCAAAACTAACAATATACATATGTGAAATTAAACAACCTTGTCAAGTAAGCCTTGCGTAAGTAAGCAAAACACTTGAACTTTCTAGAAATTGTGTGAAGGTTTCTTCCAAAATGCATCCAGGGATTTTTTTTTTCTTTTCCCAATTTGATATGATTTCCATCTTGGTGGCCAAATTCATGGACCTAAGGTTTTTAAACATGTTCAGAATATCTGGTGAAGCAGACTTATCTGCTGTCCCCTTTTCCCCTCTGTTTTGTTGTCCATACATGTTCAGTGAAATATTCCAGAGGCAGCTGCTATTTGCTCTGTCTGTTGTGGGCAGGTCTGTACAGCTATGATAGTATAATAGATTAGAAACCCCACTCTTTCCCAAGGATTACTGCAATATTTGCTGCAGGGACACTGCCTCAGCCTGGCACTAAACATGTGTCTTTGATCCTGATATGAGGGTATGTCCCTCCTGGCAATCTCTGTGCCATGTAACCCAGGCCACCACTCTCTCATCTTCCTTCAAAAAAGACCAGCACTGGCTGGGAGATTGGATCTTATGGTTCTGTATAATGTATACATTTGTGTATAATGTTGGAATTTTAAATAAAAAATTATCCTTAAACTGAATCAACATATTCACAGAACAGTGTAAGGACTGTATCTTAACTTCATCAAAAAAGGAATCATCCCTTTTTTTAGTTTCAGTGGTGAAAGGTGAGAACATTTTGTTTGAAAATATCTATATACTAGCTGTCCCCTGCCACGCGTTGCTGTGGCCCAGTGTGGTGATCTGGAAAATAAAGTAATGAGAAAGTTTTGGTTTCCAATATATGTAATTTCTTTATACTTGTGGGTAAACAGTATTTCTTGCTGTTTCTTTGTCAGTGTTTATGTAGAGATTGTCTGGATGTAGAGATGATATGTTGCATGTCTCTGGAACATGCAACATATAATTGTCCTTCTTTAGGAGTCCCTTTCAAATCTATGATACTATATCTCTCTGTGTGTAAATCATATATATCTAGTATCTATATCTATGGCTGGATGGCTCTTTGTCAGGAGGACTTTGATTACGTTTTCTTGCCCTGGTGAAGGGAGATGGACGAGATAGCCTTAAGTATTTTCTGTTGGTCATGGGAGTTCTGTGTGGGAAGTTTCCCCAATTCTGTCACTGGTGGGGTTCAGAATGCTCTTTGATTGTAGTAGTAGTTGTTGTTCATTCGCTCAGTTGCTTCCAACTCTTCATGACCTCATGAACCAGCCCACACCAGAGCTCAGTTGGCCGTCACCACTCCCAGCTCCTTCAAGATCAAGCCAGTCACTTCAAGGATGCCATCCATCCATCTTGCTCTTGGTTGGCCCCTCTTCCTTTTTCCTTCCATTTCCCCCAAATCCCAGTACCTACAACTCCCAAATGCCAAGGTCTATTTCCCTCAAACTCCATCTGTGTTCATATTTGGGCATATGGAGTATTCATGCCAAGTTTGGTCCAGATCCACCATTTTTGAGTCCATAGTGCTCTCTGGATGTAGGTGAACTACAACTCCCAAACTCAAGGTCAATGCCCACCAAACCCTTCTAGTGTTTTCTGTTGGTCATGGGTGTCCTGTGTGCTAAGTTTGGCCCAATTCCATTATTGGTGGAATTTAGAATGCTCTTCAATTGTACGTTAACTATTAATCCCAGCAACTACACCTCCCAAATGACAAAATCAATTTTTTTGAGTGATGGTCATTCCTTGGGTTAGTAGGTGTCTTGTGGCCAAATTTGGCAGCAATTCATCCAGTGGTTTTTGAGTTATGTTAATCCGAAAAACGAACATTACATTTTTATTTATATAGATGTGTTATATAGAGAAACGTCTGAAAATATATATTAGCACCCACCCAATCCAGTGTATAGTTGTTAGGGATATAGAGTGTAACCTTTAGCATATTTGCTCTTAAGGGAGCCTTCCTGAATTCAGTTCTTTGTTTGGATAGCTCCATGAAAACAGTGCTTATATGTTTTTCATTTTCTTAAGATTTATTTATTTATTGACTTATTTTCATTTCTAATTGGAGCTAGTTCACATTTAAAATCTGGTCTCCTCCTCTCTCTGTGTCACTGTCTTAATTAATTTTATTCTTTTTATATATCCATGGTTACCTTGTACAACAGAAAATTTCTATTTTGCCAGAGAACCTACAAAAGCTGCTTTTGTGAGGCAGCATTCTATTTTGTGCCAATAACCCCTCCATTCATATCAAAGGGAGAAGGTGCTTCTGTCTTTTCATGTTTTTCTAAAAGCACTGTATACAGCCCCACTGGCAGGGTGTACTACATATATAACATTAACAATAAGCAATTAGTAATGAAATCTCAAATTACCCATCGCTTTCCCGTGTTGTTTTGAGAACACTATTATTGTGAAATAGTCTGTGATTCTGGCTATATTTTACATATTGTGTTTGGTGCTGCATTAAAATGATCGTTTTCACTCTCTGCAGAAAGATTCCAATTGTTTGACACACAGTGCCATCTACAGAACAAGCTGTGCGGTCAAAGAATGACATATAACAGGCTTGCTGTTTTTGTGACAGTACAAATGACATCTGTGGTCACAGTGTGTGATGAACCCGCACAGTCGGAACATTTATCAGCTGCATTGTCACGGTCAATAAATGCTAAATTAGAATCTATAAAGTCTGTTTGTCAGTGTACCCATACCCTCCATGGAACTCTTTTCTATACTGTCAGGCACCAGAATGGAAATCATTAATTGTTTCAGTGCACCCTGGGGCCTGACCTTACAGCTGTAATGATGTGTTTAATTGTGAAACTATTTTCTTTATGGAGAAAGGTCTAGCTATGCTGCCTGCATCATTTAGGGCCTGTATCACTTCTGAGGAGCACAGAGTATTGGCAAAAGCACTATTTCATGTAGAGGGTTTCTTTCCATCCTGATGTATTGATGCTGAAGGGCATGTATAGGGCACATTGATCAGGAAATGCTTACCTTCGGTTAATACAGAGTTCTTTGTCAACCCACTTCTAAGATAGCCTTGTTTTACCATCACAATAACCATGTGGGAGAGACGACTGAAAGACCATGGTTAGTCTAAAACAGGGGTCTTCAAACCTTTTAAACAGAGGACCAGGTCAAAGTCCCTCAAACTGTTGGAGGGCCGGATCATAATTTGAAAAAAAACATGAATGAATTCCTATGCACACTGCACATATATTATTTGGAGTGCAAAAAACACTGAAAAACAATACAATAATTAAAACGAACAATTTTAACAAATATTAACTTATTAGTATTTCAATGGGAAGTGTGGGCCTGCTTTGGGCTGATGAGATGGGGTTGATGTTGTTGTTGTTGTTGTTGTTGTTGTTCTGTGCTTTCAAGTCGTTTCAGACTTAGGTTGACCCTGAGCGAGGGCCGAGTAAATGACCTTGGAGGGCCGCATTCGGTCCCCGGGCCTTAGTTTGAGGACCCTTGGTCTAAAGCATGGGTCCTCAGACTTTTACTAAGGTAGCGTAGTAAACCTTAAAAATTACATTATAACTGCAGAAAAGATAAAGTCATGTTTATCTTTTATATTTTGTTACTTTATATATTAGGTAATTTGGATTTGCATTAAAATTGTTTGGTGTATAGTTTTCGTAATTTGCAATCTGTAGTATTATAGTATTGTCGAAGGCTTTCATGGCCGGAATCACTGGGTTGTTGTAGGTTTTTTTGGGCTGTATAGCCATGGTCTAGAGGCATTTTCTCTTGACGTTTCGCCTGCACTTTGGCAAGCATCCTCAGAGGTAGTGAGGTCTGTTGGAACTAGGCAAAAGGATTTATATATCTGTGGAATGACCAGGGTGAGACAAAGGACTCTTCTCTGCTAGAGCTAGGTGTGAATGTTTCAACTGACCACCTTGATTAGCATACAATGGCCTGACTGCACCTGGGGCAAACTTTTGTTGAGAGGTAATTAGATGTCCTTGTTTGTTTCCTCTATGTTGTTGTGCTGTTGCAATTTTAGGGTTTTTTTAATACTGGTAGCCAGATTTTGTTCATTTTCATGGTTGCCTCCTTTCTGTTGAAATTGTCCACATGCTTGTGGATTTCAATGGCTTCTCTGTGTAGTCTGACGTGGTGGTTGTGAGAGTGGTCCAGCATTTCTGTGTTCTCAAATAAAATGCTGTGTCCAGGTTGGTTCATCAGGTGCTCTGCTATGGCTGGCTTCTCTGGTTGAAGTAGTCTGCAGTGCCTTTCAGGTTCCTTGATTCGTGTTTGGGCAATGCTTCGTTTGGTGGTCCCTATGTAGACTTGTCCACAGCTACATGGTACACGGTAGACTCCTGCAGAAGCGAGAGGATCCCTCTTGTCCTTTGCTGAACGTAGCATTTGGTGGATTTTCTTGGTGGGTCTGTAGATAGTTTGTATGTTGTGTTTCCTCATCAACTTCCCTATGCGGTCAGTGGTTCCCTTGATGTATGGCAAGAACACTTTTCCTCTGGGTGGATCTTCATCTTTATTCTCATGGCTTGTTGTTGGTCTTGCAGTTCTTCTGATGTCCGAGGTGGAGTATCCATTGGCCTGTGGAGCCTAGTTGAGGTGGTTCAGTTCGTCTTGGAGAAGGTAGGCTTCGCAGATTTCTTTTGCACGGTCTGCCTGAAGCCCACCTCCTCCAAGATGAATTGAACCAGCTCAACTGGGCTCTACAGGCCAA
The DNA here is from genome assembly GCF_037176765.1 of Anolis sagrei. Taxonomy (NCBI): domain Eukaryota; kingdom Metazoa; phylum Chordata; class Lepidosauria; order Squamata; family Anolidae; genus Anolis; species Anolis sagrei. The sequence goes on from NC_090026.1 coordinate 65,768,946, forward strand.
TGGATACTCCACCTCAGACATCAGAAGAGCTGCAAGACCACTCTCAAAACCACCATGTCAGACTACACAGAGAAGCCATTGAAATACACAAGCATATGGACAATTTCAACAGAAAGGAGGAAACCATGAAAATGAACAAAATCTGGCTACCAGTATTAAAAAAAATTGCAACAGCACAACAGTGAGGAAACAAACAAGGACATCTAATTACCTCTCAACAAAAGTTTGCCCCAGGCGCAGTCAGGCCATTGTATGCTAATCAAGGTGGTCAGTTGAAACATTCACACCTAGCTCTAGCAGAGAAGAGTCCTTTGTCTCACCCTGGTCATGCCACAGATATATAAATCCTTTTGCCTAGTTCCAATGGACCTCACTACCTCTGAGGATGCTTGCCAAAGTGCAGGCGAAAGGTCAGGAGAGAATGCCTCTAAACCATGGCCATACAGCCTGAAAAAACCTACAACAACCCTGTAGTATTATAGTTTGCAGGGTTATTGTTTTTGTTTTGTTTTTTGTTTTGGTTTTTGCTTCTTTTTTTTCTTTAATACGGGCAGTTACAAATGACTCATAGTTAAGAACGGTGCTGAAACAACTTGAAATGAAAGAAATACGCTTCTCAGAAGGGAAATCCACTCCTGGAAGAGTTATTATCATGGGGAAATGGGTCTCAACTGAAGCTTTATCTCCCTATCTATCTAACTATCTATAGTATCTATTTATCTATCTCTTTCTGGAGTTACACTTAAATAATGTACCTTGTCCGACTTAAATACAAATTCAACCTAAGAACAAACCTACAGAACCTATCTTGCTCATAACTTGGGGACTGCCTGTATCTGTTTTTCAATTTTTATTTTCTTCAGATTTTATTCATAAAAAATTTTGATATTTAAAAAGATTATGTATCCTCAGTTGGGACTCTTTGGTGAGGTAATGCCCAAAATTTCCTTGAAAGGTACCAGACTGACAATTTTTTTTCACTCACTCAACTGGGATCATGAGAATGTATTTCCAATATTGATAGTTAAATCGTTTCTGCGAAAATGGATCTGTGGCCTATATGTACATGCCATCACTGATTATAAACCGCAATTCATCATTTTTCATTTTTGTGTTTCTATTTTGCGATATTCTTAAACAGATTAAACCTGAAAGGGGATGGAATTATGTACAATTTGAAGCACTTTCATAATTATGTTGTGGTAATCACCAATATTTCCATCTTTAAGTGAAGTATTTTGGATCTGCCTAAGCATGGCATTTTCTGCATACTGAGATTAGATGAATGGATGCAAATGGTAATTGTAACTGATGAATGATTGATGATGGCTGTACATGTTTGCTGCTGTAGACTCCTGTAAATGGTTCTTTTCCTATCAACAAGCTGACTGCACAGCAATTTGGGTTCATAGCACAATCCTTTTAATAGCATATGGGGCGTGGAAGCTAGCCTGGGGATACTCTCAGGGAGAATCATGATTAATTGATTAAGCCTGCCATTGAAGTCAAGGTTTTCAGTAGCACATCACCTCAAGATAAATGGTAAACCCTAGAAGAGCTTGGAAATCATATTGACAGAAATAGCATAGGATCAGGAGGCAGACATATTTTGCAAACTCTCATTGTTGTTCATTTGTTCAGTCGTCTCCGACTCTTCGTGACCTCATGGACCAGCCCACGCCAGAGCTCCCTGTCGGCCGTCACCACCCCCAGCTCCTTTAAGGTCAGTCCAGTCACTTCAAGGATGCCATCCATCCATCTTGCCCTTGGTCGGCCCCTCTTCCTTTTGCCTTCCACTTTCTCCAGCATAATTGTCTTCTCTAGGCTTTGCTGTCTCCTCATGATGTGGCCAAAGTACTTCAACTTTGTCTCTAGTATCCTTCCCTCCAATGAGCAGTCGGGCTTTATTTTCTGGAGGATGGACTGATTGGATCTTCTCGCAGTCCAAGGCACTCTCAGAACTTTCCTCCAGCACCACAGCTCAAAAGCATCGATCTTCCTTCGCTCAGCCTTCCCTAAGGTCCAGCTCTCACATCCGTAGGTTACTACAGGGAATACCATGGCATTGACTATGAGGATCGTTGTTGCCAGTCTGATGTCTCTACTCTTTACTATTTTATTGAGACTGGACATTGCTCTCCTCCCAAGAAGTAAGCGTCTTCTGATTTCCTGGCCACAGTCTGCATCTGCAGTAATCTTTGCGCCTAGAAATACAAAGTCTGTCACGGCCTCCACGTTTTCTCCCTCTATTTCCCAGTTGTCAATCATTCTTGTTGCCATAATCTTGGTTTTTTTTTAATGTTTAGCTGCAACCCAGCTTTTGCGCTTTCTTCTTTCACCTTGATTAGAAGGCTCCTCAGCTCCTCCTTGCTTTCGGCCATCAAAGTGGTGTCATCTGCATATCTGAGGTTGTTAATGTTTCTTCCAGCAATTTTCACCCCAGCTTTGCATTCATCCAGCCCCGCACATCGCATGATGTGTTCTGCATACAAGTTAAAAAGGTTGGGTGAGAGTATGCAGCCTTGCCGTACGCCTTTCCCAGTCTGTTGTTCCATGGTCAGTTCTTAACTGTTGCTACTTGGTCCTTGTACAGGTTCCTCAGGAGAGAGACAAGGTGGCTTGGTATGCCCATCCCACCAAGAACTTGCCACAATTTATTATGATCCACACAGTCAAAGGCTTTAGAGTAGTCAATGAAGCAGAAATAGATGTTTTTCTGAAACTTCCTGCTTTTCTCCATTATCCAGCGGATATTGGTAATCTGGTCTCTCATTCCTCTGCCTTTTCTAAACCCAGCTTGAACATCTGGCAACTCTCGCTCCATGTATTGCTGAAGTCTTGCTTGGAGGATCTTGAGCATTACCTTACTGGCATGAGAAATCAGGGCCACTGTACGGAAGTTTGAGCAGTCTTTCGCATTTCCCTTTTTTTGGTATGGGGATATAAGTTGATTTTTTCCAGTCTGATGGCCATTCTTGTGTTTTCCATATTTGCTGGCATATGGCATGCATCACCTTAACAGCATCATCTTTTAAGATTTTAAACAGTTCAGCTGGGATCCCGTCGTCTCCTGCTGCCTTGTTGTTAGCAATGCTTCTTAAGGCCCATTCAACCTCACTCCTCAGGATGTCTGGTTCCAATTCATTCACCACACCATCAAAACTATCCTCGATATTATTATCCTTCCTATACAGATCTTCTGTATACTCTCATAGAGGTTGCTAAACTCTGATGAATTTAACAACCTCCACACACTACTCAAATACCGTGTTTTTATTTACCGTATTTTCCATCGTATAAGACAACTGGTTATGTAAGACGACCCCCCAACTTTTACAGTTAAAATACAGAGTTTGGGATATACTCACCGTATAAGACCACCCTTCTTCCAACGCACAGCAAATAAAAAAATTAAACATCAGATTTGATTTCAAATCCAAGACTATCAGAGTGGCTTAGAAATGGAGATGAGCACCAACCCACAGAGTCGGACACAACTGGATTTAATGTCAGGGGAACACCTTTACCTTTACCTAGAGTGAGCCCAAGGGCAGGTCCAACATCCTTTCCCGAACGACATCAACAATAATAATAGAACCCTAGAGTTGGAAGGGATTCCAATGGCCATCCAGTCTAACCCTAATTCTGCCAGGCAGGAAAACACATCCAAGCCCTTCAGACAGGTGGCCATCCTACTCTGCTTAATAAGAACAATAACAACAATAATAGAACCCTAGAGTTGGAAGGGACCCCAATGGTCATCCAGTCCGACTCCAATTCTGCCAGGGAGGAACATACAGCCAAGCCCTCATGACAGCCATCAAGCTCTCCTTGATGGTGATGATGATGATAATGATGATGATGATGATGATGATAATTGAACTCTAGACTTGGAAGGGCCTCCAATGCCCATCCATTCCAACCCCACTCACTCCTTCCAGGCTGCCTGGGGTTGGACTGGATGGCCAGGTTGCCTGGCAGGAGTGAGGTGCCTCCTGGGATGCAAGGTTAGGAGGGACTGTCGGCAAATTGAATTGATGGAGTGATGAATGGCGATCCGACATACTGTTATGCTGCTATACCTCGCATTCTTGAGACGATTTTATTGATTTAGAAAGTCATCTTGTATGCCAGAAAATATGGTAATGCTTACTTTGAGATTTGTTTATCAACTCACCAGGGCCCCCATGCAATGAGAAAGTATTGCGAAATATGTGATAAAAATTACATTAAAATTAGTTAACTAAATTTTAAAAACTAAAATTTCTATACTAACAATCCTATATGCTTCTGCTCTGAAATAAGTCCCTTGATATTTAGCATGACCAGATGCTGCCTGCAAGAGTAGGACAGCATTTTAAGATATGGATAGAAATCCAGTTGTTGGTTCCAACTACAGTTGAATAGTTGATACTTACATGAATCCTGGTATGTCTGTGTCAGTCTCAATATAGGCCTAGCAATGGGATCTGAGCCAGGATATTTATGAGATGGCACACTGATCCTGTCCAACATTCTACCACTTCAGTCCACCAGAGAGAGGGCTTTTTCGGTGGTGGCCCCTCGACTCTGGAACTCACTTCCTAAGGACATCAGGCAGGCCCCAACTCTGGCAGTATTTAGGAGGAGCTTGAAGACGTGGTTGTTCCAGTGTGCCTTCCCAGAATAATGATTCCATAGCACTTTGTCCTCCAAAGCACTTTACATTTTTTAGGTCTGCTTGTATGTTTTCCACAAACACCCCATCACTTTCTCACCCTTGTTCCAGCATTATTTTCAATTTTAATTTTACATTTGGCCTTCCCACAGTTTTAATTGTGTGTTGTCTTGGTGTTAATGTATTTTATTTTATTGTCCATGTTTTATTTTTAATTTGCTTGTATTGTTGTTATTATTGCTTGTATTGTTGTATTCGGGCTCGGCCTCATGTAAGTCCCTTGGGGAGATGGTAGCGGGGTACAAATAAAGTATTATTATTATTATTATTATTATTATTATTCATCCTCTGAAATGTGTATGTTCATTCTCTTAGTCTGTTTTTTTGTTATAAGAGTCAACCTGAAGATGCAGGTTCGCAGTTTGGGTGTGATCCTGGACTCATCGCTGAGCCTGGAACCCCAGATTTCGGCGGTGACCAGGGGAGCATTCGCACAGTTAAAACTTGTGCGCCAACTGCGACCGTACCTTGGGAAGTCTGACTTGGCCACGGTAGTCCACGCTCTGGTTACATCCCGTCTTGACTACTGCAACGCTCTCTACGTGGGGTTGCCTTTGAAGACAGCCCGGAAGCTCCAATTAGTCCAACGGGCGGCAGCCATGATACTAACAGGAGCGGGGCGCAGGGAGCATACAACTCCTCTGCTGCACCAGCTCCACTGGCTGCCGATCTGCTACCGAGCTCAATTCAAAGTGCTGGTGTTGGCCTTTAAAGCCCTAAACGGTTCTGGCCCAACTTATCTATCCGAACGTATCTCAGCCTATCAGCCCACCAGGACCCTAAGATCTTCTGGGGAGACCCTGCTCTCTATCCCGCCTGCTTCACAAGTGCGGCTGGCGGGAACGAGAGACAGGGCCTTTTCTGTGGTGGCCCCTCGGCTTTGGAACACCCTCCCCATAGAGGTACGATCAGCCTCCTCACTGATGGTGTTTCGGAATAGATTGAAGACATGGATGTTTAAACAAGCATTCGGTTAATCCGTTGCAACGAATTTTGATGACTAAAGGATTGGTAATCATGGACGATGAATTTTGGATTGCGATTCCAGTTACGAGATGCATGGGATTATTATTGGTGGCCCAATAATTTGTATTGTATATGTGTTTTATGCTTTTAAACTGAATACTGTTTTTTAAGTGTTGTAAACCGCAATGAGTCGCCGACTTAGGCTGAGATATTAGCGGTATACAAGCGCATAAATAAATAATAAATAAAATGGTACTATTCAAACTTCTCTCTAACCCTTGGTTAGTTTAGCTGTATCTACGATTTTAATGCGATTTGCTTCCCATAATGTGGGCTAACGCTTTGGCCAACTTCAGATGGCATTAATCTCTTTAATAAATAAAATTGTCCATAAAATTCTGTCCTAATCGTAGGTAATCCAACAATTTTATAGAGAAAAGCTATTTTAAAAAAGCAACAATAATAAAGGGTTCCTGTAATTAAACATCATAACTCTGTTTTAAATATATTTAATAGGTATAATAATGTTTACCTGCTGCTTCTTCCAGGAGCGTTCAAAGCTTAATTGGATTTTATAAGATGTATTCCAGTTCTATGATATAAAAGATCACAGCATTATTTTACTGATTGGCACTATGTGTAGGTTTAGCCCTTGCATTGCTCCAAAATAATCTTCAGTAATTTTTCTTACAAACTTTACTGACTTTAATTTCTCTTTTCCCAGCTTGAGTTTCATTTTGTTTTTCCCCTCATTAATATGATTTGTCTTTTGAAAAGCTAGAAGCATTTGGCTGAGAATAACTTTTAATGTATGCTAAGTAAATTGAGTATTAATTGTCTCCGGCTTGCATAAGGTACAGAAATAAAACCTGAATCATTTTCAAGGAACTATAAAAACATATATATGAAAGAAGGTTCCCCCTCCTTCTTCACATAATATTAGGACTCTGAGTGGTTTTGTGACTTTATTGGAGAGACTGCATTGTTATGTTTGTTGTACTTTCTTCTCAATCTGCTTGAAAGTAATACTGGGGTTCTGACTGGAAACACGGAACAATATATCTCTATTACGAAGTGATCTATATGCACAGTTGGGTGCTAAGTACTAATGGGAAATTCCTGGTGTTTTATGGCTATTTATTTTAGAATTGGTCCTTGGCTGAATAGTCCTTCAAAAAGGAGACATCTTCAAATAGGAGACATTGCCTTCTGTAAGCTGCGTTCTTTCTCATATGTTTCTTGCTCCCCCAAGCACCCAGTGTACACTATGCTGGACCTCTCCACAGAGCAAATTATCTTAATAATCTATATAAATAAAAATGTAATGTTCGTTTGTGCTATTCACAGAACTCAGAAACCACTGTGGCAATTGACACCAAATTTGGACACTATGTCCCTAACAACCCAATGTATGTTCTCCACACAAAAAAATCAAGGGGAAAAAAGCAGAAAGGACTTCTAAACTGCATGTCCACAAAGGAGAAACTGCATGTCCACAAAGAGACCCATGGCCACGCCCCCTCCTCCTCATGGCAAATCAGCCGGCCTCTAAAGCCAGGTGCGCGTGCATGGCCACACACACACACACAAGCAAGAGTGGAGGTGGAGACCTGCCGCATGGAGCCCCTTCTCTTTCCCTGCTATGTCAGTAGGGTGGTTTCCTCCTCCTCCTCCTTTCCCTATTGGAAGAGGAAGGGGCGGATGAGTGGCAGCAGCAGCAGCGGAGCCCCCAGGCAAGGAAGAAGGGGAGGAAGAGGAGGAGGAGGCGAGGAAGGTCAACGGTGCTTGAGTGAAGGATCTTTCTTCTCTCCCTCACTCCCATCCCTTCTTAGCTCCCTTTCCTTCCTTCCTCCCTTTCTTTCCTTTTCTTCCTTCCTTCTTCTTTCTTTCCTTCTTTCCCTCCTTCCCTTCCTTTCCCTCCTTCCCTGTCCCTCCTTCCTTCTTCCTTTCCTTCCTTCTTCCTTTCCTTCCTTTCCTGCATTCCTCCCTCCCTTTCCTCCTTCTTTCCCTTTCTTCATTTCCTTCCCCTTCATTGCCTTCCCTCCCTCCTTTCTTCATCTGTTTTGTACTGTTGAATTGGTTGTTAACCGCTCTGAGTTGCCTGAGGGCTGAGAAGAGTGGTATACAAGTGAAGTAAATAAATAAATAATAAATAAATTCATCCCCCTCCTTTCTTTCCCTCCCTCCTTCCTCCCTCCCTCCTTCCTTCTTTCCTTCCTTCCTTCCTGTCCCTCCTTCTTTCTTTTCCTTCCTTCCCTTCTTTCCCTCCTTCCCTCCCTCCCTTTTTCCTTCCTTCCTGTCCCTCCTTCCTTCCTTCTTCCTTTCCTTCTTTCTATGTAAGATATAAATACAATATTAAATGGAAGGGACAGTCAAGAAGTAATGAGAGAAGGAGGGAAGGAATGAAGGAGGGAAGGGGGAAGGAAGGAAGGAGAGAAGGAGGGAGGGAAAGAAGTAAAGAAAGAAAGTTAGAGAAGCAAGGAAGGAGAGAAGGAAATAAAAAAGTGAAAGGAAAAGGAGAGGGAAGGAGAGAAGGAATGAAAGATAGGGAAGGAAGGAAGAAAGGAAGGACGGAAGGAAGGAAAGAAAGAAGGAAGGAAGGAAGGAGAGAAAGAAGGATGTAACCAAAGAGCAAATAAAGGGAGGAAAGAAACAGGTAGAGATGGAAGAAAGAAGAGAAATAGGGAAAGAAAACGAGGAAAGGAAGGAAAGAGGGAAGGAAGGAGAAAAAGAGGGGGGGAAGGTTGGCCACAGCAAAGTGTAGCGGGTACAGCTAGTGCATTATATAAATTGAAAATCCAAATTGTGACACAAAGTAGAGATGGGAAAGCAAACAAGGGGAGGTGGAGTTTTGGGTGTGCTTGTAACTGCCCTGAGTCCCTTTGGGGAGAGAGGCCGGTCTAGAAATAAAAGTTTTAAGGAAGCAAAAGGCAATCATAATAGCTGATAGGATACAAACCAGTTTTCCTCCCTACCATTCCCTTGAAAGAACTTCCATATAGGACTTTTGCTGACAGATCTTCAGCCTTCACCCAGGCTGCAATGAAAAAGACTGCAATGGGTTCAAAGGAGAGGCAAGGTGAAGGGCTCCTCAGAACAGGACAAACATTGTCAGAGATTGTAGTATTTACTACTGTAGTTCTGACTGGAAGGTTTAAAATATCCAAATGATAATTCGTCTGTTTTGCACCAAGGGTGGTTCTGAAACTTTTTCAGCTGTGGAGCCCTTTTTGTAGCAAAAGTTTATCATGGAGCCCCAAGAAATTTTATCATATCATATCATATCATATCATCATATCATATATAATGTGTGTGTGTGTATGTGTGTGTGTATCCGGCATGGTCTGGGCCTGTGGCAGATAGATGCAACATGTCTATGTGAACTAACTCACACAGTGCAAAAAAAAAGTCAATATTTAAAATGAATAAATTTTAACCAACATAAATTTAATAGGTTCTTGTGGGTTTTTTCGGGCTATAGAGCCATGTTCTAGAGGCATTTCTCCTGACGTTTCGCCTGCATCTATGGCAAGCATCCTCAGAGGTGTGAGGTCCTCACACCTCTGAGGATGCTTGTCATAGATGCAGGCGAAACGTCAGGAGAAATGCCTCTAGAACATGGCTCTATAGCCCGAAAAAACCCACAAGAACCTAGTGATTCCAGCCATGAAAGCCTTCGACAATAAATTTAATAATATTTCAGTGGAAGACCACTGGGACCATCCAGTCCAAACTCCTTCTTCCATTCAGGAAAAACACAATCAAACACCCCAACAACAACAACAACAACAACAACAACAACAACAATAATCTTTATTTATACCCTGCTACCATCTCCCCAAAGGGGACTCGGGGTGGCTTACATGAGGCCGAGCCCATAGGAATACAATAAAACAAAGCAAAATAAAACAAAGCAAGATAATGCAATGAGAACTCAAACACAACAGATGGCCATTCAGCCTTTGTGATAGTAATAATAATAATGGCAGAAATCCCAGAGGAAGTAGGGCACCTACTGAGCCCCTGATCACCTCACACGGAACCCCAAGGACTCCCCGGAGCATAGTTTGAGAACAGCTCCTCTACACTATCTTCTCCCATCATTGCAACATTTTATTCTCATCCACAGGTGGGCTTGTTTTCAATTCCAAGACATATAAGGAAAAATGTGTCCTAAAAATAGAATTATATTGCATCAGTGAAATGGTACTTTTGAACTACTGGTATATCACTATGACTAAGAAAAGCATTTTAAAGATTCAGAGAGAAGGATATTTTTTTCTCTCAAAACCATAGAGCAATGTCAGCAAGCCCTGCTCCGGGTTTAAAGTCATTTGGCAGAGTAGAGATACAAGACATCACTCCAAAAAAGAATGGAACAAGCAGACATGGAGAAGACAACACCAGGAAAAACCCAAGGCACTATAACTGCAAAAACTCACACTTCAGAGAGGAGATATGATAGCCATGTATAAATATGTGAGAGGAAGCCACAGGGAGGAGGGAGCAAGCTTGTTTTCTGCTTCCTTGGAGACTAGGACGCGGAACAATGGCTTCAAACTGCAAGAGAGGAGATTCCATCTGAACATGAGGAAGAACTTCCTGACTGAGAGCCGTTCAGCAGTGGAACTCTCTGCCCCGGAGTGTGGTGGAGGCTCCTTCTTTGGAAGCTTTTAAGCAGAGGCTGGATGGCCATTTGTCAGGGGTGATTTGAATGCAATATTCCTGCTTCTTGGCAGGGGGTTGGACTGGATGGCCCAAGAGGTCTCTTCCAACTCTTGATTCTATGATTCTATGATTCATTTTGCCAATCTAGAATAGCCCTAAGAGAAGAGAATGTGAGTAAAAGAGAGGGGGTTTTTTCTCCTTTAAAAGGAACATAAAAAAGAAGTTGCACTATGCCTATGTTAAGAGAGAGTTCCTGAACAGCAAGCCAAAAAAAAAAAAAAAAGGAACATGGAGATTAAGAGACCTGGGGGCAGAAGAAAATGTGCAATGCGTCATGGATTCACAGGCACGATTTTTTTTCATCTAGTAGTTTTTGAGCATATCGTTTGTTGAAATCTCTGCAAGAATTCAGCCTTCAGCCTTCACCCAGGCTACTGACAAAAGTGTATGAAGTTGGTGCAACTACTGCTAAGCAAAGCCCAAGGTTTTTTGCTAACTAAGATAAAGGACAAGATGATGTCCAGAAGCCAACTGAAACTTCATTGAACATACAAATGAGAAAGAAACTAAGTGGTATACACATATACCATGTCTACATGGGCCAGAAAGGGTGGACTCATGTTGCAACTGCAACAGGATGTCAACATATTATTTTGCTGGCTTTGCATCAGAAGTGTCCACTGATTTTGGTCACAACCTCACAACCTCTGAAGATGCCTGCCATAGAGGCAGGAGAGAATGCTTCTAGAACATGGCCATAGAGCGTGAAAAGGCTACAACAACCCAGTGATTTCTGCCATGAAAGCCAATACATGTAAAAATTCTTTCAACATATATTATAATTCATGATTTATTCACTCCTGCAGTACAATTCATTACAATATTGCAAAACTAAGTTGGTCTAGTTGCAAAGGGGCTTCTTGGCAGATAACAGGTTAAAAAATAGACATCCCTGGCAGCCACAGCAGAATTATGATAAAACTGTTTTGCTGAACATTCAATATATGTGAATATGAAGCTAAACACAACAGCTTGGGTCGCCTTCTGTTTTCTTTTCTTTTTTTTCTGTTCATTTAGTCTATGATTTCCCAGTCCCATTCTTAATTTAATAATAGTGCATTGACTTTTGTTTTGCTAATGCACTTGTTGTGCTTGTGATTGTGCTTTTTTTGGTAGTTACTAGTCTCCATTTTTTGTTGTGGGAGATGATGATGTAGAACTGTAAAGAAGGTGCAAATTCAACAGAAAAGATCACCAAAAGCGTATCTATATGATGCCATTTGTAGAGATCTATCATGAATAACTGTAATTGATGCTGGTAGAGTCCATGTTGCTATGCACATTATCCAATTCTATGCTGCAATTCTTGTTCACAAATTTTCCACAGAAGATGGTTCAGAATTATATATTGGGATAGTTGCGTTTTGGGTTTGATATTGGTTTTGATGTAAGGGATTTTGCAAAAATGCTTTCCATCCACTCCCCTCACCCCAACCCTGTTGCCTGAAATGGTTCATCCCAGCATGATTCTTCTGATTTTTTGTTCCAGTCCACATCTGAACCAAACCACTTGAAATAAGCAGTAGAGAATATTCATCACATGAGATCACTACCTAATCTCTGTATGCAACCTGCTTTATTGTGTTTACATTCTTAATGTAATCAATTATATATATATATATATATATATATATATATATATATATATATAATCTGGAAAATAATGAGAAAGTGTTGGTTTCTAATATATCTAATGTCTTTATGCTTGTGGGTAAACAGTATTTCTTGCTGTTTCTTTGCCAGTGTTGATGTGGAGATTGTCTGGTTTGCCTAGTCTGAAACATGCAGCATATCATTGTCCTTCTTTAGGGTTCCCTTTCAAATCCTTTGTTAGGAGGACTTTGATTCTGTTTTCTTGCCCTGGTGAAGGGAGTTGGACTGGATGGCCTTAAGACAGTATTTCTCAACCTGGGAAGTCAAGACCTCGGGGGGGGGGGTCACCAGGGGGGTATCAGAAGGGTCACCAAAGACCACCAGAAAACGGTATTTTCTGTTGGTCATAGGGGTTTTGTGTGGGAAGTTTGCCCCAATTCCATCGTTGGTGGGGTTTGGAATGCTCTTTGATTGTAGGTGAACTATACATCCTAGGAACTACAACTCCCAAATGTCAAGGTCTATTTCCCCCAAACTCCATCTGTGTTTATATTTTGGCATATTGTGTATTCGTGCCAAGTTTGGTCCAGATCCATTATTGTTTGAGTCCACAGTGTTCTCTAGATGTAGGTGAACTACAACTCCAAAACTCAAGGTCAATGCCCAGTAAATCCTTCCAGTATTTTCTCTTCATCGTGGGAGTTGTGTGTGCCAAGTTTGGTTCAATTCCATCGTTGGTGGAGTTCAGATTGCTCTTTGATTATAGGTAAACTATAAATCCCAGCAACTACAACTTCCAAATGACAATATCATAATTTTTTTGAGTGATGGTCACTCCTTGTGTTGTGAGACCTTTTGTTGCCATATTTGGTCTGATTTCGTTCATTTGTTCTTTTGTTTTTAAGGTACTCATTACGCACAAAGCATTTATAGATATATAGATATATACACACACACTGTATTTTCTGGTGTATAAGACTACTAACCCAGGAAAATCTTCTCAAAAGTTGGGGGTTGTCTAATATGCTGGGTGTCATAGCGGGTGTTGAAACTTCCGAACTTGACTGAAGAATCTGCGGTCGCCGCATATGGTGGGGGGAGCTCAAAAACGGCCGTGACCGCATCCTTGCTGTATGCAGCGATTGTATGAAAGCAGCAAGGGTGGCACCATACAAGTATGGTAGAAGAGATGTGACTTAACGCGGTCCCGATGACGAGGTGAAGGGGCGCCTCACCAGGGAAGGTGTCAGTGAAGGGCAGAGCAAGCTGCAGGCATCTGGGATACCCGAGGTATGGAAAAAAAGACATAGAACGGCGCTGTGCCCAGAAAAGCACGCTTCTTTCACCCATCTGGCCTGCCCTTGTATCTTATTACGGGACTTCCTTCCCTGCCTCTCAGATCTCGCTCCTGAGGACTGCAATGAAGTGGCGCAGGCACGCATATGCAAGATCTGAGAGGCAGAGAAGGAGGTACGGTAATAGGAAAATTACCATATTGAAATCAAATCTGATGCTTTTAAAATGTTATTTGGTGTATGTTGGAAGAGGGGTAGTCTTATATGGAGAATATATCCCAAAGTCTATATTTTAACTGGAAAAGTTGGGGGTTCATCTTATACACCCAGTCATCATATATGCCGGAAAATACGAGTATATAATTTCATGACCAGTATGTTCTTTTGGAGAGCACCCAAACAGGAGAATTCTCCACACAAAGTTTCCTTAGAAGATCGGTTCAGATTTCTGTCACCTTCATTCTTATTCTTTTTATATCACAGAATTTTGGCTTAGTTCTTCTATGATATGCATAGCCACATGGACAAAATAAACAGTCAATGTTGCAAAGAGCTTACAATATGGAAGATACAATGAAAAAGACTGCTATGGGTGCAAGGGAGAGACAAGGTGAAGGGCTCCTCAAAACAGGACAAACATTGTCGGAGATTGTAGTATTTACTGCTGTAGTTCTGACTGGAAGGTTTAAAATATCCAAATGACAATTCGGCTTCTTTGCACCAAGGGTTCTGAAACTTTTTCAGCTGTGGAGCCCTTTTTGTAGCAATAGTTCATCATGGAGCCCCAAGAAATTTTATCATATCATATCATCATATCAAATATAATGTTTGTGTGTGTGTGTGTGTGTGTGTGTATGTATGTATGTGTGTGTATATATACTAGGCTTGGGTAACCATGGAAAAATTTGGTTCTAAACTCATTTTGTTTTTAGGGGGCCCTTGCGTTTTGTTTTTTTAAATAATTCCGAAATTTTCCTTTAAAAAATTTCGAAATTTACGAAATTTCGTAAAATTACGAATTGATTCGTTAATGGCAGACGGGATTGCGCAATATGCTAAAAAAACCTCCAAATGGGACAGGAGGAACTTCTGAAGCTTCCCTCTTCCTCTGTTGTTGACTGTTGGTGTGATAAAACAAACAACAACTATAAAACTTGCACCAGACATGCGAAAATAATTACGAAACAATTACGAAATAATTACGAAATAAATTGAAAAAATTGTTTCAAATCTTTATTACTCCTCACACAATTCCTGCATGGCTCAATATTGGATCGTAAGCTAATTTAAATACGTATTAATAACAAATTACGAAATTAACGAACGAAACCGCCCAAGCCTAATATATACATACACACACACACACACACACACACACACATATATATATATATATATATATATATATATATATACGGCATGGTCGGGGCCTGTGGCAGATGTGAACTAATTCACACAGTGCAAAAAAAAAGTCAATATTTAAAATAAATAACAATTTTAACCAACATAAATTTATTAATATTTCAGTGGAAGACCACTGGGACCATCCAGACCAAACCCCCTCTTCCATTCATGAAAGACATAATCAAACACCCCAATAATAATAATAATAATAATAATAATAATAATCTTTATTTATACCCTTCCACCATCTCCCCAAAGGGGACTCAGGGTGGCTTACATGAGGCCGAGCCCAAAAATACATTACAGTAAAATACAATAAAATAAAACAGCAAAACTAGCATCACAATAAAATAAATAAAGCATAGGAATACAATAAAACAAAGCAAAATAAAACAAAACAAGATAATGCAATGAGAACGTAATCACAACAGATGGCCATCCAGCCTTTGTGATAGCAATAATAATAATAGCAGAAATCCCAGAGGAAGTGGGGCACCCACTGAGCCCCTGATCACCTCACACGGAACCCCAAGAACTCCCCGGAGCACAGTTTGAGAACAGCTGCTCTACACTATCTTCTCCCATCATCTGCAACATTTTATTCTCATCCACAGGTGTTTTCAATTCCAAGACATATAATGTGTCCTAAAAATACGATTATATTGCATCAGTGAAATGGCACTTTTGAACTACTGGTATTTCACTAGGACTAAGGAAAGCATTTTAAAGATTCAGAGAGAAGGATATTTTTTCTCTCAAAACCATAGAGCAATGTCAGCAAGCCCTGCTCCAGGTTTAAAGACATTTGGCAGAGTAGAGATACAAGACATCACTCCAAAAAGGAATGGGACAAGCAGACATGGAGAAGACAACACCAGGAAAAACCCAAGGCACTATACTGCAAAAACTCACACTTCATTCTGCCAATCTGGAATAGCCCGAAGAGAAGAGAATGTGAGTAAAAAAGAGGGTTTTTTTTCTCCTTTAAAAGGAACATAAAAAAGAAGTTGCGCTATGCCTATGTTAAGAGAGAGTTCCTGAACAGCAGGCAAAAAAAAAAGGAACATGGAGATTAAAAGACCTGGGGGCAGAAGAAAATGTGCAATGCGTCATGGATTCACAGGCATGATTTTTTTTCATCTAGTAGTTTTTGAGCTTATCGTTTGTTGAAATCTCTGCAAGAATTCTTCAAAAGGTAACTTTTGAAGGAATGGAATAGTTGCCATTCTCTGTACAGTCGTTTCGGATCAATTCAGGTTTTTTTTTCACCTCTTTACATGATATCATCTACAAAATTGCCCCTGGGGCCAAATTAAAGGTGATATTTCTTACATAATTAGATGTAGTTTGGAGGATTTAAACAGAAAACCCTCCAGGGACCTGATCCAGATTGGAATTTTGTGGCATGAGATAAAGTTGCTATTTATTAGTGTTTGCACCCACCATGCCCGCCATTTGCGTGGAGGAAAACTCTCATTAACTACAGTAGGGGATTCCTCCATGTAAATAGTAGGTATGTTTACATTTTGCATTTCAAGTGTTTGCAGAACACATTCTAGATTACAGCTTCAAAAATGAATATGGACAGACTGGCATACAGTATATAATATCCAAAAATGAGGGGACCCAGATAAAGAAAACTGATTGGAGGAAACTAACCTGTTCTGCCGCACGCTGGGCTTGAAACGAATTGCTTTTAAAACAGGATGTGCAACTTTAGCCTAGCGGGAAGCCAGGGGGCCCGAAGAGAAATTCGTAAGGATTTTTACCATAAACAGTCTTTAGAAGACTTGTGAAATATAACTAAGTCTTTTATTGGTGAACAATCAACAGAAACTTCTTTGTCTTCAAAAGGTTAAACAAATGCTTCCAGGCTTTGTGCCACTGGTGGCTTCTAACTGTTACTTTTACTCTAAAGGAAAATCCCTTTCCAAACTTCTCCCAGGCTAACTGTGAACCTAAACCTAACTGATGTGGGCTCCACTACCGGGTTGAACTGCGTCTCAAAGCACTGAGTGGACCTACCAGTAGGCCTGTAGTCACTTCACCGGGAGTTCTTAGATATTCAAAGCTGTTTTTCCCTCCAAAGTTCCTCAGAGCTTTAGGGCTGCTTCCCTGGGAATCTTTGGGAATCCTTTTGCTCTTAAGACTGTTCTCCCCCGGGAGGTCTTAAGGGTTGAAGCCTTTGTACAGGAGAAGTCTGTACACATCCTGTACATTGACTTTCCTTGCTGAGACTGATTGAAAATTGCTTCCTTCCCTTCACAATTGTCCTGAACAGGGGGCGGAACCAAACTTAATGATGATGGACAGGGGGCCTGCCCTATAACTGCAAACTTTAACAGGAAGCCACTCTTCTGCAGAATCCCAAGCCTTGGGCTGAAAGCAAACACTTAATACAAGGCAAATAAAGTGGGAGCTTCTGGTACAGTTGTACCAGCACATAACCGAATTTTTGAAACATAAAAACAGAAATATATTGATATAGAAAGAAGAGAGGAAAAGATAGTAGACCTAAGGATTCAAGAAGGAAAAAGAACATTCCACATTGATGATACCCAGGAAGTCAACAAGTTCTAATACACACTTTTTCTTTTCTTACTTTTGTTTTCCTTTTCCTTTTTTTCTCTTTTTCCCTCTTGTCTTATTTCCCTCTTTCCTCCACTCCCCCCTCTCCTTCCTACTATTGGCTTTTCTGTTTATACCTAAAGATTATATATATATATATATATATATATATATATATATATATCACTCTGTTTTTAAGGAAAACCTTCAATAAAGATTATTTTTTTAAAAAATGAATATGTGAATCAGCATTGACCCCCTTGAAATCCCAAGATATACCAGGCTTTTCCATACTGTTGATTTTTCTTGTTTAAATAATTTTAAAGGCCTCGGTGGTAAACTAAACTATTCTAAAATCAAATTTGAGTGAATATTTTGTTAGCAACTGTGCTAACAAAATGTTCACTCAACCTTCACAGAATATTGGCTAAGCCTTCTTGATTCATAGACTCATAGAGTCATAGGAAACCACAAGGGCCATCCCAGCACTTATATAAAGTGAATACACATTTCAGTCTGAAAAATATTTTTCATTATGTTCTTTTTAAAAGCGGCACTTCTAATTAAGGGTCAGCATGTATATTGCTTTTTAGGTTAGAGCCTTCTCTAACATCAAGGCAAGATTCTGGAAAAGATTGTTAAGGAAGTGGTCTGCAAACACTTAGAAACAAATGTGGTCATCGTTAATAGTCAACATGGATTTATCAAAAACAAGTCATGCCAGACTAATCTGATCTCATTTTTCGATAGAGTTATAAGCTGGGTAGATGCAGGGAATGCCGTGGATGTAGCGTACCTGGATTTCAGTAAGGCCTTCGACAAGGTCCCCCATGACCTTCTGGCAAGGAAACTAGTCCAATGTGGGCTAGGCAAAACTACGGTGAGGTGGATCTGTAATTGGTTAAGTGGACGAACACAGAGAGTGCTCACTAATGCTTCCTCTTCATCTTGGAAAGAAGTGACAAGTGGAGTGCCACAGGGTTCTGTCCTGGACCCGGTCCTTTTCAACATCTTTATTAATGACTTAGATGAAGGGCTAGAAGGCATGATCATCAAGTTTGCAGACGACACCAAATTGGAAGGGATAGCCAATACTCCAGAGGACAGGAGCAGGATTCAAAACAATCTTGACAGATTAGAGAGATGGGCCAAAACTAACAAAATGAAGTTCAACAGTGACAAATGCAAGATACTCCACTTAGGCAGAAAAAACAAAATGCAAAAATATAGAATGGGGGATGCCTGGCTTGAGAGCAGTACGTGTGAAAAAGATATTGGAGTCCTTGTGGACAACAAGTTAAACATGAGCCAACAATATGATGTGGCGGCAAAAAAAGCCAATGGGATTTTGGCCTGCATCAATAGGAGCATAGTGTCTAGATCTAGGGAAGTAATGGTACCCATCTATTCCGCTTTGGTTAGACCACACCTGGAATATTGTGTCCAGTTCTGGGCACCACAATTGAAGAGAGATATTGACAAGCTGGAATGTGTCCAGAGGAGGGTGACAAAAATGATCAAGAATCTGGAGAACAAGCCCTATGAGGAGCAGCTTATGGAACTGGGCATGTTTAGCCTGAAGAAGAGAAGGCTGAGAGGAGATACGATAGCTATGTATAAATATGTGAGAAGAAGCCACAGGGAGGAGGGAGCAAGCTTGTTTTCTGCTTACCTGGGGACTAGGATGCGGAAGAATGGCTTCAAACTACAAGAAAGGAGATTCCATCTGAACATGAGGAAGAACTTCCTGACTGTGAGAGCCGTTCAGCAGTGGAACTCTCTGCCTCGGAGTGTGGTGGAGGCTCCTTTTTTGGAAGCTTTTAAACAGAGGCTGGATGGCCATCTGTCAACGGTGATTTGAATACAATATTCCTGCTTCTTGGCAGGGGGTTGGACTGGATGGCCCATCAGGTCTCTTCCAACTCTTTGATTGTATGATTATATGTTCAAGGAAATCTTATTCCCTGGAAATTAAAGATCTTTATATAAAACATGCAGTGAGTGAGTAGAATTGCACTCATCCAGTCTAAAATCTGGAACCACATTGTCTCCATGCGTTATACTACCAGGTACTTTTGGAGCCACACACTTATGAACTCATAGTCATAGCTGACTTCTCTGAACCAAGGCCTTAATATTTTTTTTCTTAAAGCAGCATTTGATACATGAGCCATGCAGACATCAGACATATGGGACAGATAATTCTGCCTGTAGAGATTGTGAACAAGTTGTCTTGGGGAAACATTGCACATCTTGGATTCCCAAAATTTACAGCCATTATATAGAACCGAACTAGCTAAGGGTATTTTCTCATATACAGATTAATATGCCTCTGCCATCTAGTGGCATTTGTAATGAGAATTTAGAACCTACTACATTGACCAAAATGTGTACTTTCATTGCAAATGCATTCCCTCGATTTATCTTCAAAGGGAACAAAAAGCTGATGTTTACAGCAATGGAGATAGTGAAAAGCTGTATAACCTTCACTGTGAACATAATGCCAAAGTCCAGAAAGGCTTGGGGGGGGGGGGCACAGGTTGCACTTACCAAATCCTTCCAAGGAGCATGATCAGAAGTATATTCACATAGGCACTTATTGAATTTGTTTTCATCATTTGACATTAAGTGAACTGTATAGTTTATGGCAATCCTTTGAATGAGAGCCATATGACCTCGGCATATGGGCTAATTTGCCTGTCATATGCCGGTTCCTCTCTCCTTTCGTCACGGAGCCCATTACATGATATATACAATGGGCCATACCCTAATAGCTGTTAGGAATATCCCCACTTTATGTCCCTTAGCTAGAGGATTTGGTGTCCTTTTATTTTGTTCTTAAAGTGTAATACACACTTCCACCAAATATGGAACTCTTCACCAGGTTACTTCCTTATATGTGGGGTTTCAGAGACTTTTGTTTGGTATGAACAAAGAAATGTGTTTATTTATTTATTTAGAACAGGCACAAAAGCTTAATGGTTGCAGTAATACTTGTGCAAAGCTTTATGGTTTCAGAAGTAGTTCAGTGCTTGAATTACAGGTTCCAGTCAAAACCTTCAAAACTTGAGAAACTTTTAGTATTCCACTAAACCAGTGGTTCTCAACCTGGGGTCCCCAGATGTTTTTAGCCTACAATTCCCAGAAATCCCAACCAATTTACCAGCAGTTAGGATTTCTGGGAGTTGAAGGCCAAAAACATCTGACAAGGTTGAGAACCACTGCACTAAACAGTTCCTTCAAATCCAAACAGCCCAACCTCCAGGATCTGTTTAAAACAATAGTTCTTCCTTGAAGCAACTACTATATAACACTAGCCAAACTTCCTTCTTCCTCCCTTTTCAAAGCCCAAATTCCTAACTGCTATCTCCAAACTGGAATCCCACTGGAGCATTGCAGCGCACCCAAATACCTGGGAGTCACTCTGGACCGTGGTCTTACCTACAAGAAGCACTGCCTGAACATCAAGCAAAAAAGTGGGTGCTAGAAACAATATCATACGAAAGTTGACTGGCACAACCTGGGGATCACAACCAGACACAGTGAAGACATCTGCCCTTGCACTATGCTACTCTGCTGCTGAGTATGCATGCCCAGTGTGGAACACATCTCACCACGTTAAAACAGTGGATGTGGCTCTTAATGAGACATGCCGCATTATCACGGGGTGTCTGAACCCTACACTACTGGAGAAATTACACTGTTTAGCCGGTATTGCACCACCTGACATCTGCCGGGAAGTAGCAGCCAATAGTGAAAGGACCAAGGCAGAGACATCTCCAACTCATCCCTCAAGGCTGCCTGTTGGCTCCACCCCCTCTTGGCTTTGAGCTAAGAAAATGGCTGTGTGGCTTTTGGCCTTTAAGGAACCAAACACCAGCCCTGCACAATAGGCCAGTACGTTACAACATACATTACGCGATGTGGCAAAAGGGGAGAGGAACCGGCATACACCATTGCCGTGGAAACATTTGCAACAATGGAGGAAAGCTGAGTGGTGGATGCTTCCCCATGAGATCAGGCCAAAAGTAAGTCAAGCAATATGGGACGTAGGGAACGGGTTCTGCACACATCCCGCTAGGACCCCACGGATTTGCTACAATGTGTCGTGAAACCCAACGTTAACATGATAATGTCCCTAGTCACCAAACAGCTTGCTTTGGTCTTCCAGACTCCACCTATACTGGGATTTATTATCACATCTGTGTCCATCTGAAAACATAAGATTCATTGGTGTTCTACCAGACCCTTGAGTTCTTAGTGCTCTTCTACTGAATAACAGCGATCTCACTCTTTGAAGGGCCACTCTTCGCGTCACGGATTTTCCTTAAATATTTAAAAAATAACTTCCCCTAATATGTTTTCTCTTTGGCAGGATAATTTTAAATGTACAATAGTAGTTGTGTTTTGGGTTTGATTTTGGTTTTAATGTAAGGCAGAGGTTCTCAACATGTGGGTCACCACATGTTTTGGCCTTCAACTCCCAGAAATTCTAACAGCTGGTAAACTGACGATGATTTCTGGGAGTTGTAGGACAAAACATCTGGGGACCCACAGGTTGAGAACCACTGATGTAAAGGATCTTGCAAAAATGCTGTCCATCTGTTCCCACCAGGGGTGGCTTGTGATGATTCTTACCTCGTAGGCCAAAGTAGAAGCCTGAGATGTCAGTAAGCAGGCCTCCATTTTGAGAGGGTAAGCAAGGGAGGCAGACATCTTGGGAGTATAAGAGTAGAAAAGGGGAGGAGCTGGAGCTCTCCCTGGATTGGTTAAGGCTGATGGGAGGAGTTTAGCCCTGAGAGGGAAAAACTGTCAGCTTGTCAGAAAGGGGGACATTGATTTTTGGCTTTGAAGGAAGAGGGTGGATTTTTTGGGAACAGAGTAGAGAGGCAAGGTTTTGGTGGGCAAAGATTTTTACTGTCAGAAGGGATTTGGGACGTGTGATTCTACATTTATTTGGCCAGGAGGGTCAAAGTAGATGCCTGGGTACTTGTGTCAGATTTGTTACACAAGTGGTTTGCTCTCTGGGGTCAGAGTAGTTTAGCTGTTAGAGAACTCTGTCAGAGTGTAGCTATTTGCTCTGGGGACAACCAGGTTAGGTTTGTCTGAGGAACTCACTGCTACTGTGTCAGGGTAGAGTGAGGAGTCTTGCTCACATCTAAGTTAGGAAACCTATCTAAGTAACCATTAAGAATGTTGTGCCTCTGTAACCATTCAAGCTTGTGTGCCTTGTCAAAGAAGATAGTTGTTTGTTCACATATGTTAATAAACATTTCTCTAGTTCAACTTTTAAGAAGCCTCAGCATTGATTCATTCTGTGATAATAATTCCAGTGGTTTTTAACATATTTACATCTCAGTCATTTCAGAGAGCCAAAGGGAGAGCTGGTAGGCAGGAAGGGATTTACCTCAGGGACAACATCTTTAGTATTCCCGAATTACTTTGGATGGTGGAAGCAACTCTATCAGAGTATACACGTTACTTCAACAATCATCTAAATGCTTTGTGCCAGAATCGTATGGGTGTCCAGCAGTGAGATTTATTTTGAGATACCAGTCCATGTTTCCTTACAGTGGTGCCAGCAGGTGGGATGTATTAGAGCAGGGGTCCCCAAACTTTTTAAACAGAGGGCCAGGTCACAGTCCTTCAAACTCTTGGAGGGCCGGATTATAATTTGAAAAAAGCACGAATGAATTCCTATGCACATTAAGGTTGGGTAAAGGTTGTCCCCTGACATTAAGTCCAGTCATGTCTGACTCTGGAGTGTGATGCTCATCTCCATTTCTAAGCTGAAGAGCCAGCGTTGTCCATAGACACCTCCAAGGTCATGTGGCCAGCATGACCGCATGGAGCGCCGTTACCTTCCCGCTGGAGCGGTACCTATTGATCTACTCACATTTGCATGTTTTCGAACTGCTAGGTTGACAGAAGCTAGGGCTGATAGCGGAAGCTCATGCCGCTCCCTGCAATCGAACCTGCAACCTTTTGGTCAACAAGCTAAGCAGCTCAGTGCTTTAACCCACTGCGCCACCGGGGGGCCCATTATATGCACATTGCACATACCTTATTTGTAGTGCAAAAAAAAACCCACTTAAAAACAATGCAATAATTGAAATGAAGGACAATTTTAACAAATATAAACTTATTAGTATTTCAGTGGGAAGTGTGGGCCCGCTTTTGGCTGATGAGATAGGATTGTTGTTGTGTGCTTTCAAGTCGTTTGAGACTTAGGTTGACCCTGAGCGAGGGCCAGGTAAATGACCTTGGAGGGCCGCATTCGACCCTCGGGCCTTAGTTTGAGGACCCCTGTATTAGAGAATAATAATCCCCAGGACCTAGGATCTATTATTATTTTATACGGCTCAACCCATTACGGAAAGTAAGCATTTGCAGTATAGTTGATTTTGCCCAGGGGCGCTCTTGAGGCACTCTTGGGGGAAAATAGACCTTGACATATGCGAGTTGTAGTTACTGGGATGTATAGTTCACCTACAATCAAAGAGCATTCTGAACGCCACCAATGATGGAATTGAACCAAATATGGCACACAGAACTCCCACGACAAACAGAAAATATATATCAGTGATTGGTTGGGGGGGGGGGCAAAATACTGTTTGCTTACCATTGAAAGTTACCTAGGACCGCCTCTGGTTTCCCAAAATGGTGCAGCCCAGCAAGAGCTGCATTACACGAGTCTTCTGATCATATGTTCCAGCTCACATTTGATATGCACCACTTGAAATCAGCAGTAGAGAGTATTCATCACAAGATATCGTTGCCTAATCTCTGCAGGCAACCTGCTTTATTATGTTTACTTTCTTCATGTAATCAATGATAAACTTCTTTTTTTTAAAAAACACCCTATAATTACATGATTAGCATGTGCTTTTGGAGAGTAAACAAACAGGAGAGTTCTCTAGTGGCATTTCAGCCTGGCGGAGAAAATAGTCCCCACCCAGAGCCTTGGAGGAGGGGGTATAGTTGTCTGGAGATCAATGCAATTAATTGTAGGTGCCTATTATAATTTTTAAAGGTCATTTCTGCAAAAGCCAAGATAATGCAGTCTTTAACTGCTGCTTTGATTTGTTAGAGCAGAAGGACAATTAATTGCCCGTGCTTAATGTTGCCTGTTTGGACTCCCCTCTGTTCAGGAATCAGTACAGTGTGTTGATTAAATGGCTACTGAGAGCTCTGGCTGTTTTTATAAAATCTTGGAATCTGAAAAATATGGAGTTGGAGTGTGGTAAAATTCGGAGCATCTACCTGCTATATTATTGGGATGCAAAATGGAATAGTTTCCAGTTGTTATCAGCATCTTTAGCCTATTTTCCTTCTTTTCTCACATGAAATGTTTACCTCCTACCATCTGTTGGATGCATTTGCGTATGGTTTGTTTGGTTTATTTATGAGATCCAAACAGAACAGGAAAAGCTAGGAAAGATAATTTCTCAATAATTTCCAGTTTTGCAAAAGAGATTTGAGCAAAATCCATACAAAATTAAGGATACATCCCCTTTGACCTGAATGGCAACCTACCAAGTGCATCACAACTGACATGTTTGCAGCGCAGGTGAATACAAACTAAATATTTATTAACCGCTTTGGGAGCTATCACACTCCCAGGGATGACTAGGCTTATTGTATGAATTCCTTCATTCCTTTATTAAAAACCGGGAGAGTTTTATGCCTCAAAGTATTTTATAAAGTACCTTACATATTAAAAACAACCTATTGTTTAAAAAGAAAAAAAAATCAAAATGAACATTAGCTCTAATGAAAGATACCACACTGTTTATGCCCTCCAGCCTCCTTGCTGTGCCAGAATATCAAAGAGGTAATTTGGCTAAGAAAGTTGGGATCTAGCTGTGTTTCGTAGCCCTTGGTTCCTTTAATATATTTGCCAGCTAACAATTAATTACAATATCAAAACTGGCCAAGGACTAAAGCCCCATGCAATATATCAGCCACCAGTCCTAATTTTAAGTTGGAAACAAAGTTGTGTTGCCACAGACACAAGCTCCCTCTGTGAATTGTCATTCTTTTTTCTTTTTGTACTCTTTTGATTCGCTTCAGAATTTTGTATGATTTTCTTTGCCAGATGTCTTGTTGAATCCCTTGCTCGCCATCTGGACTGAGTAGTTGTTACGAGGGATGTCCAAAATGGCAGAATCTGTCTTCGTTCCATTTTCATTTCGAATTTCGGGTCCCGTCCCGTCCCCCTTCTATTTTGGGGAAATTCTTACGGGAACAGAACTCAGGGTTCTGAGTGATGAATCCGAACAGCACCCTCCTTGTTGTTGTTCATTCGTTCAGTCGTCTCCGACTCGTGACCTCATGAACCAGCCCACGCCAGAGCTCCCTGTCGGCCGTCATCACTCCCAGCTCCTTCAAGGTCAGTCCAGTCACTTCAAGGATGCCATCCATCCATCTTGCCCTTGGTCGGCACCCTCCTAATCTCCTGTAATCTTCCAAGAACAGGCAACATCCAAAATTCGAAATGAAAACTGTCAGGTTTTACAGTATATTATAATGTAATATAGCTGAGCCATGCACTGCTAATAGGCTTCTATTGGAAATGCTGAGTCATGCATTAACTGTATATAGGGAATCATTTGGGGAATGTGTTCTGGCCTGGTCCAGGTGATTGTGAATGATGCAATCCTGGGTCGGGGTTAAGTTAATGAGTTGGGAACCAATCAGAGATTGCTATGTGTAATTGTATAGAATTGTATATAAGGAGGTCATGTACAGTGTATATTCCTCTCCTTGTGCTGTGATGCTGTTCGTCAAAGGCTCTATGTAATTGATTAAAAGAACCTGTCTGCTAAGACAAGATATAACTGTGTGCTGTGGTAAGTTTGTAATGTCATCTAGACTGGGGGAAAGACAATGGTAAAACTGACAATGGCCGGGCATGTGCTCAAGTGTCTGTAAAAGAGTTCCAGAGTGACTGCAGTTTGTGGGAGCAGTTGACTGAAAATACTGTGCAGGAAGAAGCTGCTGGAAAACGCTGAAGTTGTGCAACTGATCTACTGCTGAATTGTGAAATTAATCTCAAAATTAAAGCAAAACATATTTTTACGATTTTGCACACTTCCAGTTACTACCATCTGAGGTGATTCTACTTAAGACGATGGGATCAGGATTAAACTACATGATATGCTACACAGCAGCTCTCTTTATTCTTTAAATAAATGTGCAGTGCCACTTACATTGTTTGAACAGTACTGTTTTGGATTGAAACTACCACAGATTGAGAAAGAGGCTAATCCTCTCATCTACAGCTGTTACCTCCCAACCTCATTGCTACAGACAGGAGAGGAAAAGACTTCATAGGCACTCCTAGAATTCCTTTTTATTTCAATGCGATGTAAAGAAAATTAATGGGATAGATAGAATTAAAATTTCTCTCCCTGTGCATTATGGTCTCAAATTGGATTAGGGTCCCAAGTCAGGTTTAGAAATAAAACAAAAAAGGAATCTACAGACTGTGTAATTATCACAAGTTGTATGTTGACACTTAAATATTAGTACCCTGGACTGTATGCTCTATCAAGGGCATTTACTCATGCAAAATGTAATTGGATGATACAGTTAGGTGACACGCAGGCATGTATGAACCACCCTATATTACACTACTATTCATATTTTGTAAGTTAAACTGAATTTATTCTGATCCTGTTAAATTGTCTGTTTTCATGATATTTTCTATACCATTATACGTTTCTATCCATCTTATTGAACCACTTACCCTTTAATCGGCTCGCATATCGGCCTCCCCCCCCCCTCCAAAATTAGTTTGTTGTTGCTTGATGCTTGTTTATTATGATACTGTTTTTTGCTATTTTAAATTGTAATTTGTTATTGTTCTGCTTTTAATTGTATGTTGCCTGAGCTTGGCCCCATGTAAGCCATCCTGAGTCCTCTCGGGGAGATGGAGGCGGGGTAGAAAAATAAAGTTCTTCTTCTTCTATGGAATCTTTCCGGGGTGAAACTGTCTGTATGCGCACATGCACACGTGTATATATTTCCACACATAAACATGCACGCACACACACACACATAAGGAGGCATTCAAGCCCAATCGACATTCCGGTTATGTCAATATGAATTGGGTGAAATACCCTTAGCTACTTCAGCTCATCTAACTCATTAAAAAATAGATTTAAGTATAGCAACATTTTAAAAAAATGGTTAAATCCAACATTCTTCTTTAAATAAGATGATTGAATCAATGAATCCAAAGTTGGTTATAATTTGTCATTGAATAATTGTTAACTGCTGGCAAATCATCTTTCATTTATGGTGACCTTATGAATGACGGACCTCCAAATCACCCTAGCATCAACAACCCTGCTCACTTCTTGTCTCTTCCTTGATTGAGTCTATCCACTTGTAACATTGTCTTCCTCTTTTCCTACTGCCTTCTACCTTCCCAAACATTATTATCCTTTCTAGTGATTCATATCTTCTCATGATATATCCAAATTCAAGCAGTCTTGGCTTAGTCATTGTGGCTTCTAAAGAGAGTTCAGGCTTGATTTGCTCCAAGACCCACTGATCTGATTTTTTGGCAGTCCTCCCGAAAACCTTGCTTTAAGCCAATGTGTCAGTTCTTTTAAAAGGAATGATCCCAACTCTTGGAAGAATTGTGAATATAGTGTATGGTCTAGTGGCTATTTGGAAAAGGGCAAAGCAATTTTCCTACTTCTTGGCAAGGGGTTGGACTAGAAGTGCCCATGAGGTTTCTTCCAACTCTACGATTCTATGAGTCTATGATTCTAAAGATTACAGATGGTTGAATTAATGGTCAGGCTTCCACATTGCTTAGAAAATATCTAAATTTTATTGTTAGGACCTGGAGCTATCTTATTGAATGTCAGAGCTAGGAAATAATTTTTTGTCAACTGTATTGGAAATATATTCTGAACACATATATGAACAGACATAGAAAATGGGTATTAGAGATGAAGATTAGAATCAAAGGCTTGATTTAGCATGGGATTGTACAACGGTAAAAACAGAAGGACTAGACAGAAGGAGAAATAAATCTGTACTAATGAACATTCCCACTTCCCATGAATGTGATGAGGGCAAGTTCTGCTTTATATTTCTCTATAGATTTAGGCAAGAATAACAGTGAAGTTTGTATGGCAAATACTGGTGTGATTCTAGTCTGCAGAACAGAATAGCTGGAGGAAATCTCTTGGAATGCTGGAAGGACGAAAACATGTGGACTGGCCAGATTGCTAAGATAATACACCAAACAGCCCTTTTTCTTCATAAAGCAACACAGCTGAGAACTGCGTATTTGGAAGCGATTTGAGTAAACTGTAGGGGTAAGACTATTACAGGAGTCTTAGGATAGTGATTAGTGTCCATTTGTGTACTTATTTGTTTTGTCTTTACTGTTGATATGGTCAGTGGACTAATCAATAAACTTTGCTTGCTATTTATGTGGACTGAAAAGGGGAGATAACATGCACTTTTGTTTATTATCCAATAATAAAAACAGTATAATTATAATTCCCCCTCGATGGACTGTCACCTTGTCGTGGTGAGGGGGCTTGCGTGTTCCGATGAACCTGTAGGCACAACAACTGGAGTCGTGCGCTCCCAGGAGTGGCTGCGGGGGGGGTCCCAGACCAAGCACAGTCCGAAGACCCAAAGACCTCAACGGCGGAGCAGGCGGAGGATAACATGGCACATGTTACAACGGCTGCGAAGGCGGAAGAAGGCTGCAACAGACTGAGAAGCCACGGTCATTGTGTTAAACTACATCACCAGTGGAACCTCACTCTGTGAAGTCTGTGTGTTGATCAGTTGTGCACTGACCTCCACACATTAAAAAAATCCACGCACAGGCGTCTTCCACAGAAAATAAAAACCAACCAACCAAAGTCCCATGGCGATCAGCGAGTGGCGACGGGGGCAGGACTGTGAAATCTGGAAGCCCCTAGTCACAGACTGGCACATGGGCGGTGGGTACGGACTCAGTCGTTCTACCTCAAGGTCCGAGGCAGTTGAGTAGTTCGGCAGCTGTATCCACGACTGAGCAGCCCTATTGAGGACCCACTCTGCTCACCCCACATGGGGAGGGGGCTAGAAAAGGTGCCCCAAACATAGTCTGCCTCACTCACCCCTGACTGGACTGCCGCGTCCAGTGGGGTCACCACCCTGCGGCCAAAAAAGAAAAATGAACTTCGGTACGTGGAACGTACGGACTCTGATGGACAACAGTGGCAGTGAACGCCCCGAACGCAGAACTGCCATCATCGCAAGGGAGCTGGGACGCTTCAACATCGACATAGCAGCCCTTCAGGAGACCCGGAGAGCAGGAGAGGGACAGCTGAAAGAAGAAAAAGGAGGCTACACCTTCTTCTGGAAGGGACTGCCCAAAGAAGACCAAAGAATGCACGGAGTTGGCTTCGCTATAAGAAATGATCTGATGAAACATCTGTCCGAAGCACCCACTGGCATCAACGAACGTCTCTCCACCCTCCGAGTTGATCTTGCCAAAAACCAACGGGCAACCATCATAAGTGCCTATGCACCAACACTAGACGCTGATGAAGACATCAAGGAGAAATTCTACTGTCAGCTGGACACCGTCCTATCGGGGATACCTAAGGAGGACAAAATCATTCTCCTGGGGGACTTCAATGCAAGAGTCGGGCGAGACTTCGACCTGTGGCCAGGCACCATAGGAAAAGACGGGGTTGGAAACAGCAACTCAAATGGCATCCTGCTTCTCACCAAATGTGCGGAGCACAACCTTGTCATCACCAACACGCTCTTCCGCCAGAAAAACAAGTTCAAGACATCATGGAAGCACCCCCGGTCAAAGCATTGGCACCTCTTAGACTATGTAATCACACGCGCCAGAGACCGCCGTGACGTGCTCCTCACAAGAGCCATGATAGGTGCTGACGACTGCTGGACTGACCACAGGCTAATTCGATCCTCGATGGCTATCAAGATCGCCCCCAAGCGCAGACTCCAAGGAAGGAAGACAAGGCGCAAAATGAACACCCAAGCCCTTCAGGAGCCCTCCAGGCGAGCCCATCTCCAAACAGCACTCAAGGACCATCTACCCACAGAACACCCCGAAAATGTTGAGGAACATTGGAACAAACTGAAGACCTCCATCATCCAAGCCTGCGAAGAAACTATTGGATACCAAGCCAAGAAACATCAAGACTGGTTTGATGAAAATGACATCGAGATCCAACAGCTAATTGACAAGAAAAGGAAAGCCTTCCAAGCATGGCAGAGAGACATCAACTGTGCTGCTAAGAAAAAGATCTATGCTAGTGCAAAAGCTGAGGTCCAAAGAAGGACAAGAGAACTCAAGAACATCTGGTGGACAAAGAAGGCCGAAGAAATCCAACACCTGGCAGATACCCATAATGCTCAGGGATTCTTCAAAGCCACAAAGGTCATCTATGGACCAAGAAACCATGGCATACAGCCTCTACGCTCATCAGATGGAACCAAACTCCTGAAGGACCAAAACTCAATTGCACTACGTTGGAAAGAACACTACCAAAGCCTCCTGAACCGCAGCTCCAATGTGGCCGAAGAGGTCCTCTCACAAATCCCACAACAACAAACCAGGGATGAGCTTGCAGCGCTGCCTAGTTTGGAAGAAGTCAGCAATGCCATCAGCCAACAGAAGAATAACAAAGCCAGTGGACCAGATGGGATCCCTGCTGAAATCTTTAAAGAGGGAGGACCTGAGCTAACACACCAACTCCACCAGCTCATAGAAAAAGTGTGGGTGACCGAGAAAATCCCAGCAGATTTCAAGGACGCCACCATCATCACCCTCTTCAAAAAAGGGGAAAGAACAGACTGCGGAAACTATCGAGGTATCTCCCTTCTAACCTCTGCTGGGAAAATCCTCGCAAGAATCCTTGCAAACCGCCTTCTGCCCCTCTCAGAAGACACCCTCCCAGAATCCCAGAACGGCTTCCGCCCCTCCAGAGGAACCGTGGACATGATCTTCACTGCACGACAACTCCAAGAAAAATGCAGGGAACAAAACCAACCTCTGTACATGGCATTCATCGACCTTGCAAAGGCATTCGACACAGTGAATCGCAGCGCTCTCTGGACCATCCTCCAAAAAATCGGGTGCCCTAACAAATTTGTGAACATCCTGCGGCTCCTCCATGATGACATGATGGCAACAGTTTTGGACAGCAGTGGCTCCCAAAGTGACCCATTTAAGGTGGAATCCGGTGTCAAACAGGGATGTGTTATCGCCCCAACTCTATTCTCCATCTTCATCGCTATGATACTTCACCTTGTTGATGGGAAGCTTCCCACCGGAGTGGAAATAATCTATCGGACAGATGGCAAGCTATTCAACCTCAGCAGACTGAAAGCCAAAACCAAGGTTACAACAACATCTGTTATAGAACTCCAGTATGCTGATGACAATGTCGTCTGTGCGCATTCAGAAGAAGATCTACAAGCCACTCTAAACACCTTCGCAGAAGCATACGAGAAGCTCGGCCTGTCACTGAACATTGAGAAAACCAAGGTGCTGTTCCAGCAGTCGCCAGCCAATCCCTCTCCAATGCCAGTAATACAGCTTAATGGTGTCACATTAGAAAATGTGGACCATTTCCGCTACCTTGGCAGCCACCTCTCCACCAAAGTCAACATCGACGCCGAAATACAACACCGCCTGAGCTCTGCAAGTGCAGCATTTTCCAGAATGAAGCAAAGAGTGTTTGAGGACCGGGACATCCGTAGGGAGACCAAGGTGCTTGTCTATAAAGCCATTGTCCTCCCAACCCTGCTATATGCCTGTGAGACGTGGACAGTCTACAGACGTCATATGCAACTCCTGGAACGATTCCATCAGCGCTGCCTCCGGAAAATCCTGCAAATCTCCTGGGAAGACAAGCGGACAAACGTCAGTGTGCTGGAAGAAGCAAAGACCACCAGCATTGAAGCGATGGTCCTCCAACATCAACTCCGCTGGGCCGGCCACGTTGTCCGGATGCCTGACCACCGTCTCCCAAAGCAGTTGCTCTACTCCGAACTTAAGAACGGAAAACGGAACGTTGGTGGACAGGAAAAGAGATTTAAAGATGGGCTGAAAGCCAACCTTAAAAACTCTGGCATAGACACCGAGAACTGGGAAGCCCTGGCCCTTGAGCGCTCCAGCTGGAGGACAGCTGTGACCAGCAGTGCTGCAGAATTCGAGGAGGCACGAGTGGAGGGTGAAAGAGAGAAACGTGCCAGGAGGAAGGCGCGTCAAGCCAACCCCGACCGGGACCGCCTTCCACCTGGAAACCAATGCCCTCACTGCGGAAGAAGATGCAGAGCAAGAATAGGGCTCCACAGCCACCTACGGACCCACAAGGAAACCCATAATGGAAGACCATCTTACTCGTCCAACGAGGGATCGCCTAAGTAAGTAAGTAAGTAAGTAATAATTATAATTATTATTATTATTATTATTATAATCTTTATTTAATACCCTGCCACCATCTCCCCAATGGGGACTCGTGTGGCTTACATGAGGCCAAGCCCAACACCATATTACAATAAAATAAAACCAAAACACAATAACAACACAGTAAAATACACACAACATATGAGTACAAAAAATGATAAAACAAAATCATACACAAGAAAATAACAATGAGCAGGCCACATGTGCAAGATAAAATACTAAAAATCAGGATGAGATAGGGATGGAGCAGATTGTTTGTGAGGGAGAAACTCATAAAGGAACGGGGTCGTAAAAATAGACATTCATACAGGTGGGGAAATATACTCTGGGGACAAAAAATATTTGAGGGGGAGCAACTGTGTATGGTAGTATGGCTACTCTCCAAAAGCGCATCGGAAAAATCAGGTTTTGAGATCCCTCTTGAAAGTTTCTAAGGTGGGGGGCCTTCCTAATCTCACCGGGCAATGAGTTCCAGAGTCGGGGGGCCACAGAGGAGAAGGCTCTGCTTACAAGACGAGCCTGTGATAATGGCAAGAGCGAAAGGAGAGCCTCCCCCGAAGTATTGCTTCTAGTTCCAACAGACCTCACTACCTCTGAGGATGCTTGCCATAGATGCAGGCAAAATGTCAAGAGAAAATGAAATATTTAAACAGGATGAAAGGACAGGATTCAAGGAAAAGGAGACAATATGGGACAAAATAACAAAAATGGAAAGGAAAACTATAACAAAAATATACAATCAATTGCTGACCTGGGAAATGGAAACGGAAGAAATTAAAAATTGAATGGTAATCTGGGCAAAAAATATATGACGCCAGATAAAAATCCAGGAATGGCAGCAAATTTAGGAAAAGAGGAGAAAATTAAAATATACATGTTCGATAGCCCTAAAGGAAAACTGGCTGAAGACCTTCCACAGATGGTACATGACTCCTCAAAAACTGAGTTTAATGTATAGTAAATATCCAAATTTATGTTGGAAATGTAAAAAGCAAACAGGAAGTTATTATCACATGTGGTGGACATGTCCAGAAACTACTAAATACTGGTGGGCCATACAAGAAGAGACCCAAAAAATCCTAAAAAGAAGGATTACATGAAATCCGGAATATTTCTTATTAGGTATCACGGATAAAGAAATAAACTTAAATAGTAATGAGGATGTGCTCTTCACATTTATAACTACTGCTGCACTGACAAATTTTGCGAAATATTGGAAGGAAGAGTATATCCCATCTATTGAGCAATGGCTAGACAAATTATTAGACATAAGGGATATGGACAAACTGACATTCCTCCTGAGGGACAGCTCTGGAAGACCTGTGAAACAAACGGACCGGTCTTGTTTGGAGGAATATGAGAATGGCAAACAGATGGAATTTAAGAAAATGAAATAAAACAAATAAATGAATAAGGAGAGAGGAAGATAGTATAAAATATGAAGAAGGAAGGGTCAAAAACTTAACTTAGTTCTCCCTGTAGTAAAGGGAGAACAGGGGATATAGACCTATGACCTATTTGGAAACAGAATGGAAGTCACTTTTAATATGTTTTGTTTGGTTTGGTTTTGTTGTGTATGTCAGTGTGTAAGGGTGAAAAGGGGTAGATGTACCAGGATGTCACCTTGACATTTGCATATGTACATTTGTATATACTAGGCTTGGGTAACCACAGAAAAATTTGGTTCTAAACTCGTTTCATTTTTAGGGGGCCCTTGCGTTTTGTTTTTTTAAAGAATTCCGAAATTTTCCTTTAAAAAAGTTCGAAATATACGAAATTTCATAAAATTACGAATCGATTCATTAATGGCGGATGCGATTGTGCAATGTGCTAAAAAAAAACCCTCCAAATGGGACAGGGGGAACTTCTGAAGCTTCCCTCTCCCTCTGTTGTTGACTGTTAGTGTGATAATTTATTTTTTATCACTGATAAAACAAACAACAACTATAAAACTTGCACCAGACATACGGAAATAATTACGAAACAATTTCGAAACAATTTTGAAACAATTACGAAACAATACGAAATAAATTGAAAAAATTGTTTCGATTTTTAATTACTCCTCACAGTAGTCCTGCATGGCTCAATATTGGATCGTAAGCTAATTTAAATACGAATTAATAACGAATTACGAAATTAACGAACGAAACTGCCCAAGCCTAGTATATACGTTTCGGGAACCTTTTGGATTCCAACTATAATCTTCCCCTCATACCTCCCCCCCCCCCTTATTCCCCTTTGTTTTATGGTATTTCAATGTTTTTTATGTGGAAAACTCAATAAAGATAATTTGGAGAAAATTTGGAGAAAATGCCTCTAGAACATTGTAGAAAAACCTACAACAACCCAGTGATTCCGACCATGAAAGCCTTCGACAATATATTGCTTCTTAATTCATGTATGGTGATTTTTTAATTCGTAAGTGAATACCTTCTGAGCAGTTGCTAAAGGGATCATAAATGTTTTCTAGCATCAGAAGAATGTGCTTGGATTTATATTTTTAAAATATTCCAGCAGAGTACATTTCAGTTGACATGAGAGGGAAAAGTTGTTATACAAGAGATATCTGATTCAACTAAGGTCAGGCCAGATTTGCTAGATATTTTCTTCTGTGTGTACAGACAGCTTTCCTGTCTGTAGGGATTGCCCTCTTGCCTGTGCATTCTGAAGAGATGTATTACTATAAGAGCCTTTCTGGAAATAAAAGGATAGAGTGCTATTATGGATCCCAAACAATGTTGGCTTTGATATTGATGAAAAGACAAAGTTGATAAATATAACAGACACAATGTTAGCCTTATTAATAGCTTCGGGGATAGGTATTGAATCGAGTTAGAAAAATGGCAGCATCCCTCCTCTTGAGAACACGAGTGACCAAACTGATTCATGTTTCTGGGGCATGTTTTAGAAACCAAATAAATGTATAGAGTAAACCTGTTCCACAATGGCGAGCATGATAGTGTGATAATATCCAATGGTCCAGATTGCTAACAGGAGCAGCGCTCAGGGAGCACACAACGCCTGCTACGCCTGCTCCACTGGCTGCCAGTCTGCTACCAGGCACAATTCAAAGTGCTGGCTTTAGCCTATAAAGCCCTAAATGGTTCTGGCCCAATTTACCTGTCCGAACACATCTCCCGTTATGACCCCACCAGGACTTTAAGATCGTCTGGGGAGGCCCTGCTCTCGATCCCGCCTTTGTCACAAATACGCCTGGCGAGGATGAGAGACAGGGCCTTCTCAGTGGTGGCCCCTCAGCTATGGAACGCCCTCCCTAAGGATATTAGATTGGCCCCTTCCCTTTTAACATTCCAGAAAAAAATCAAGACTTGGCTTTTTGAGCCAAGTTTGCAGATACAATATAACAGACATAGAGAAAAAAACAGAACAACTGGACGACGCTATTGGATAGGGCTGGGCAACCACGGAAAAAATTGTTTCTAAAATCGATTCGTTTTTTGGGGGGTTTTGCGTTTCGATTTTTAAAAGAATTCCGAAATTTTTCTTTTAAAAAGTTTGATATTTACGAATTTTCGTAAAATTACAAAACAATACGAAACAATTACGAATCGATTCGTTAATGGCGGACGCGACCGCGCAATACGCTAAAAAACCTCCAAATGGGACGGGGGAACTTCTGAAGCTTCCCTTTCCCTCTGTTGTTGACTGTTGGTGTGATATTTATAATTTTTTTTCACTGATTAAACAAACAACAACTATAAAACTTGCCCCAGACATGTGGAAATAATAACGAAACGATTTCAAAACGATAATGAAACAAATACAAAACAAATTCAAAACAATTACGAAACGAATTTAAAAAATCGTTTCGTTTTTTAGTTGCTCCTGAATGGTTCGTTATCGCTTCGTTATAAAAAAAATAACGAATTTTTAACGAATTACGAAATTACGAAACGAAACCGCCCAGCCCTACTATTGGATAATGTTTTTAACAAGGAGACTCAAACTGATACATGTTTTTATTGATATTGATTGTTTTATCTGGTTTTATATTTAATTAACTGTTTTTATCGTATGTTATGTCGTTGATGCTGACTATACACTGCCCTGAGTCACTTGCGGGCTGAGAGGGACGGTATATAAATATAGTAAATAAATAAATAAATAAATAGTCATCATAATTACTTGGTTTTCTTTACTTTTGCTTTTTGAAATAGGCTGCAGCTACAATTACCACCTCAGCCTTTTTCTTTGAAATGTATAGATTTTTTTAAAGGGGAATAAACTGATGATACTAACAAACCGATTAGTTAGTGGGATAGGACAGGGGGGAAACTTGGTTGCTGGTCTAGAAAATTCTTAGAAGAACCAAGACATTTTTCTTGTATGTGCATAGCTATTCACTTCCATTAAACCAGAAGAAAAAGTCAAATTTAATTTTTTATATATTTCTATGGGATATATAATTTTGTCACACTACAGTTGAATTATACTTGAATTTTGAATTAGACTCCTAGAGTATAATTTCCCCCTTTATTGCTCTGCACACAGCTTCAAAACAGTGACTCCTAAATCTGTCACAAGCTGCTCTGACAGGTTGTAACACTGTGACTCGTGTACGTTTAGAAAATCTACATGGAGTCATTTTTGTGACTTCAAAAACGGTATTGCTTATAATTTTTCCTGTATTTCTAGCTCTGCAGAGGTTTGATTGCTAGTGGCTGTGGTATACAGCCAGTAAACACAGAAGTAATAAAAATGTACAGTATAACTAAAGGTTTCAGTACATTTTAGGAAGGCTCCTGTTTATTATATTGTGGTTCAGCAGTACCAGAGCAACTAGGCCAGATTCGGATATTGTAAAGAATGTTAACCAAGTTATATTAGTGCCTGGTGAATTATCACTTTTATCATTATGTTATAGGGAGAAAAGCTCCTTCATTGCCTCACCAAATCACAAACCCCACAATTCCATAGAATGAAGTCGCAGTAGTTAAAGCAGAATGTGATGTGGTGGCAAAAAAAGCCAATGGGATTTTGGCCTGCATTAATAGGAGCATAGTGTCTAGATCTAGGGAAGTCATGCTACCCCTCTATTCTGCTCTGGTTAGACCACACCTGGAATATTGTGTCCAATTCTGGGCACCACAATTCAAGAGAGATATTGACAAGCTGGAATGTGTCCAGAGGAGGGCGACTAAAATGATCAAGGGTCTGGAGAACAAGCCCTATGAGGAGCAGCTTAAGGAGCTGGGCATGTTTAGCCTGAAGAAGAGAAGACTGAGAGGAGATATGATAGCCGTGTATAAATATGTGAGAGGAAGCCACAGGGAGGAGGGAGCAAGCTTGTTTTCTGCTTCCTTGGAGAATAGGACGCGGAACAATGGCTTCAAACTACAAGAGAGGAGATTCCATCTGACCATGAGGAAGAACTTCCTGACTGTGAGAGCCGTTCAGCAGTGGAACTCTCTGCCCCGGAGTGTGGTGGAGTCTCCTTCTTTGGAAGCTTTTAAACAGGGGCTGGATGGCCATCTGTCAGGGGTGATTTGAATGCAATATTCCTGCTTCTTGGCAGGGGGTTGGACTGGATGGCCCATGAAGTCTCTTCCAACTCTTTCATTCTATGATTCTATGATTCTATGAATAACAGTGCTATAATTTTGTTATATCAGACCCCTGATCTTTGCTTCTGATCCCTGCTTTGAGTCTCCTTTGTGGAGGTATAAATCAATGGTTCCCCACTTTTGTTTTGACCAGGGACCACTTGACCAGGGACAACTCTCCAACATTAGAGCCAAAAGAGTTACGAATCAGTTTTTGGTCAACTTTGAGTTTGGTTATTTGGGGTGCTGATTCAGAAAATTGGATTGGATAGACCACATCAGCTCTAGTTTCTGATACAGAGCATGTGCTATCCAGTAGTCACCATCTGCTCACCCACAGAAAACCATATTTAATAATCTAGAGCCGATGTGTTCTATCCAATGCAATTTTCTAAATCAGTGCTCCAAATTACACCAGGAACAGCCTAAAATGAAGACACCAAGGCACCCCTGCTTCCAGTCACCACATGCAATGGCTCTGCTCAGGGGGAGGGAGGAGGAGAAGCAACAGTCAGGAGGCTTGTTGTTGCACCTTTTGTGGGTAGTCAGCCCCTCTCCTCCCGACATCCCCGTTGCCTCAGCACTATAAGAGGGTTTCACTAAAGCAATCATTCTTGTTGCAGTTGTTTAGTAACAGTGAGGCCATGGACCATATTTTAGTTCTTGGGGACCACTGACGGTCTCCAGACCACAGGTTGGGAACTGCTGGTATAAATAAACATTTATTATTATTATTATTATTATTATTATTATTATTATTATTGAATAATTGAAAAGTCAACAACAGATACCAACTCCCATGACCAACAAAAAACACTAGAAGGGTTTAGTGGGCATTGACCTTGAATTTGGGAGTTGTAGTTCACCTACATCCAGAGAGCACTGTGGACTCAAACAATGATGGATCTGGACCAAACTTGGCACTGATACTCAAAATGCCCAAATATGAACACAGATGGAGTTTGGGGGAACTAGACCTTGACATTTGGGAGTTGTAGTTACTTAGATTTATAGTTCACCAACAATCAAAGAGCATTCTGAAGCCCACGAACAACAGAATTGGAGCAAACTTCCCATACAGAAACCCAATGACCAACAGAAAATACTTAAGGCCATCCACTCCAACTCCCTTCACTGAGGCAAGAAAACATAATCAAAGCCCTCCTGACAAAGAGCCATCCAGCCATAGATATAGATAGATATGATTCACACACAGAGAGATCATATATTTGAAAGGGACCCCTAAAGAATGACAATTTTATGTTGCAGGTTCCAGAGTAGGCAAACCAAACAATCTCCACATCAACACTGACACAGCAAGAAATACTGTTTACCCAACAAGCATAAAGAAATTACATATATTAGAAATCAACACTTTCTCATTACTTTATTTCCCAGATCACCAGACTGAGCCACAGCAACGCGTGGCAGGGGACGGCTAGTGTATGTGTGTGTGTATTCATAGTTATTAAATGAAAATCTCTTGGAAAAACAAAGGTTTTGTGCTACTTTATTTGTGTGTAAAATCTTTGCAACCACATTTATTTATTTATTTCCCATACTTGTACCCTACCCTTTTTACCCTGAAGGGGACTCAGGGCGGCCTCACAACCAGCAACAATTCGATGCCCAACAAACAAACAGATCCCCAAAAATAGCAATTACAATTAAAAACAGCAATAAAACACAAATTGTTTAAAAAGCAATTAAAATCACAGACGTTCAAAATCGTAGTCCAGGTTCAGTCCATTAGTCAGTTACTTTAAAAGGTCTCAAATCTCTCAAATGCTTGGTCACATAACCATGTCTTAAGTTTTTTCCTGAAATACAGGATGGAGGGGGCTGTTCTGTTTTCATTGGAAAGGGGGTTGCACAGACGAGGGGCCACCACTGAAAAGGCCCTGTCTCTCGTCCCAACCAGTCACTGTTGCGAGGGTGATGGGACTGAGAGCAGGGCCTCCCCAGATTATATTAATCTCCATAGTGGTTCATAGGATTTGAAGCTTCCAAGCAGTCTCCAAAGGCAGTCTCCAATGCGCTCACATAGAGCGCATTGTCGTTTATCCATTAATATCTTTATCTGGTTAATCAGAAGGCTTTCGTGGACTTTTTTTTCAAGGTGAGTTTTATATTTTAAAAATAACATGAGGTTCCTGTATTTGGAGCACGGCAGAAAGTGTGGATTTTGAATTAGAATCCTAAAGCGCTAGTCATAAGACTGTAATATGGGATGGGATTATAGTACACATGTGGGAAAAATCACCAAGCTCCCCAAATGCTTCAGCTTCCATATGGTTAAGCTTTTATGATGCCCAGTTATGTGCTTCCACCCCTGAGATTTTTTTTCCCCTTGAGGATTTAAGTGTCAAGGCAATGAAAGAAGATATCTTTATCACTGTTAGTCTTTCCCAAGGTAGTCTTTTGTTTCTGTTTTACTTTTTAGACTATCTAGTGCTTGTAAACAATGAAACAGCTCCCGGGTGATAGACTTGAAAGTGAATTTGTATTGCTTATGTTAGCATGGCTCCTTTGTATGAATCAGTGATCATTATAAAACAAACATGAGCCAACAATGTGATGTGGCAGCAAAAAAAGCCAATGGGATTTTGGCCTGCATCAATAGGAGCATAGTGTCTAGATCTAAGGAAGTAATGCTACCCCTCTATTCTGCTTTGGTTAGACCACATCTGGAATATTGTGTCCAATTCTGGGCACCACAATTGAAGAGAGATATTGACAAGCTGGAATGTGTCCAGAGGAGGGCAACTAAAATGATCAAGGGTCTGGAGAACAAGCCCTATGAGGAGCGGCTTAGGGAACTGGGCATGTTTAGCCTGAAGAAGAGAAGGCTGAGAGGGGATATGATAGCCATGTATAAATATGTGAGAGGAAGCCACAGGGAGGAGGGAGCAAGCTTGTTTTCTGCTTCCTTGGAGACTAGGACGCGGAGCAATGGCTTCAAACTACAAGAGAGGAGATTCCATCTGAACATTAGGAAGAACTTCCTGACTGTGAGAGCCGTTCAGCAGTGGAACTCTCTGCCCCGGAGTGTGGTGGAGGCTCCTTCTTTGGAAACTTTTAAGCAGAGGCTGGATGGCCATTTGTCAGGGGTGATTTGAATGCAATATTCCTGCTTCTTGGCAGGGGGTTGGACTGGATGGCCCATGAGGTCTCTTCCAACTCTTTGATTCTATGATTCTATGATTCTATGAAATACTGAATTTCTTTCCCATTCCTTACTTGCTCTTCCCAGATTTCCAATATAGGAACATTCTTTTATCTCTTCTAATTATAAACTTGGTTCGTCTAGCTCAGGGGTTCTCAAACTTTTTCAGCCACAGAGCCCTTTTTGAAGCAAAGGTTTCTTATGGAGACCTAGGAAATGTTTATATTATATTACATTGTATTATATTATATTATATTATATTACATATATATAAATAAAAATGTAATGTTAGTTTGTGGGATTAATAGAACTCAAAAACCACTGGGGGAATTGACACCAAATCTGCACACAAGACACCTAACAACCCAATGTATGTCCTTCACTTTAAAAAAAATGATTTTCTCATTTGGGAGTTGTAGTTGCTGGGATTTATAGTACACCTACAATCAAACAGCATTCTGAAGTCCACCAATAATGGAATTGAACCAGTCTTGGGACACAGGACTCCCATGACCAACAGAAAATACTGGAAGGGTTTGGTGGCCATTGACCTTAAGTTTGGGAGTTGAGGTTCACCTACATCCAGAGGGCAC
This sequence comes from Anolis sagrei, assembly GCF_037176765.1. NCBI lineage: Eukaryota > Metazoa > Chordata > Lepidosauria > Squamata > Anolidae > Anolis > Anolis sagrei. Next base: position 65,811,012 of record NC_090026.1, read on the forward strand.
TTTGGACTCAAACAATGATGGATCTGGACCAAACTTGGCATGAATCCTCAATTTGCCCAAATGTAAATACTGGCGGAGTTTGGGGAAAATAGACCCTGACATTTGGGAGTTGTCGTTTCTGTCGATTGTAGTTCACCTACAATCAAAGAGCATGCTGAACCCCACCAACGACAGAATTGGGGCAAACTTCCCACAAAGAACCATCATACTTAAGGCCATCCAATCCAACCCCCTTCACCAGGGCAAGAAAAGCTCTCCTGATGAAGAGCCATCCAGCCATTGATATAGATAGATAGATATGATTCACACACACAGATATAGTATCATAGATTTGGAAGGGACCCCTGAAGCAGGACAATAATATGTTCCATGTTCCAGATTAGGCAAACCAGACAATCTCCACGTCAACACTGACATAGAAACAACAAGGAGTACTGTTTGCCCACAAGCATAAAGGAATTACATATATTAGAAACCATTACTTTGTTTTCCAGATCACCAGACTGGGCCATAGCAACACATGGCAGGGACGGCTAGTTATGTATATATCAGGCATGGGTAAACTTTTTGACGCATTATTGTTGTTTATTCGTTTAGTCAATTCTGACTCTTCGTGACCTCATGGACCAGCCCATGTCAAAGCTCCCTGTCGGCCGTCACCACCCCCAGCTCCTTCAGAGTCAAGCCAATCACTTCAAGGATACCATCCATCCATCTTGCCCTTGGTCGGCCCCTCTTCCTTTTTTCTTCCATTTTCCCCAGCATTTTCTTCCATTTTCCCCAGTCTTTTCTATGCTTTCCTTTCTTATCATTATGTGGCCAAAGTACTTCATCTTTGCCTCTAATATCCTTCCCTCCCAGGCCCTTAGCCAGGATTTCGTTTTGGAGGGGGGCTGAATTTTGTTTCAGGGCGGGTTTCGGAGGTGGGGGTGAGTTTCGGGGGGGTGAGTCTGAGTGAAAGAGGGTCTAGCCTAGCAAACCTTTTGTATCATTACCCCAATACCCCCATGCATATGGGATATATTGAGTATGGTGATCAGATCATGAAATGAATAAACATAACAGTTTAAATAATGCACCGGTAAGGCCTTTTCGCGAACCACCATGAGAATTTCGGGGGGGGGGGGGTGAAGCCCCTCAAGCCCCCCCCCCCCCCCCAGCTACATGCCTGTTCCCTCCAATGAGCAGTAGAGCTTTATTTGCTGGAGGATGGACTAGTTGGATCTTCTTATCGTCCAAGGCACTCACAGAATTTTCCTCCAACACCACAGTTCAAAAGTATCTATCTTCTTTCGCTCAGCCTTCCTTGTGGTCCAGCTCTCACATCCATAGGTTACTATGGGGAATACCATTGCTTTAACTATGCGGATCTTGGTTGTCAGTATGATGTCTCTACTCTTCACTATTTTATCGAGTTTGGTCATTGCTCTCCTCGTAAGAAGTAAAAGTCTTCTGATTTCCTGGCTGCATTCTGTGTCAGCAGTAATCTTTGCACCTAGAAATACAAAGTCTGTCACTGCCTTCACATTTTCTCCTTCTATTTGCCAGTTTTCAATCAGTCCAGTTGCCAGAATCTTGGTTTTTTGATGTTTAACTGCAACCCAGCTTTTGCACTTTCTTCTTTCGCCTTGATTAGAAGGCTCTTCAGCTAATCCTCACTTTCAGCCATCAAAGTGGTATCATCTGCATATCTAAGGTTGTTAATGTTTCTTCCAGAAATTTTAACCCCAGCCTTGCATTCGTCAAGCCCCGCACATTGCATGATGTGTTCTGCATACAAGTTGAATAGGCTGGGCGGGATTATACAACCCTGCCATATGACTTTCCCAATCTTGAACCAGTCTGTTGTTCCATGGTCAGTTCTTACTGTTGCTACTTGGTCAGGAGACAGACAAGGTGATTTGGTATCCCCATACCACCAAGAACTTGCCACAATTTGTTATGATCCACATAAAGGCTTTAGAATAGTCAACAAAACAGAAATAGATGTTTTCTGAAACTCCCTGCCTTTCTCTATTATCCAGCGTTTGGCATATTGTGTTTTGAAATTTTACATAAGGACCTGCCAGTGGCAGATGGATGGAGAGTGTTTGTGTCAACTAATTAAAAAAAAACATGAATGATTCCTATGCACACTGCACATATCTTGTTTGTAGTGCAAAAAAAGGGAAAGAACAACACAATATTTAAAATGAAGAACAATTTTAACTAACGTTAACTTAATAGTATTTCAGTGGAAGTCCTCAGAGGCCATCCAATCCAACCCCCTTTTGTCACACGAAAAAAATACAAAGTTCCCACAGAGACTGGCAATCCAGTCTCTGTAGTAATAGTAGTAGTAATAATAATAATAATAATAATAATAATAATAATAATAATAACAGGTGCAATCCTAGGGGCCATCGAATCCAGCCCCCTTCTGCCATGTAGTAAAGGCACAATCAAAGCACCCCTGAGCAGTGGGAGTGAAATATGTTTCTGGAAGCAAGGAAGGCATGGGGGAAAGGGTCTGCATGGCGAGAGGCCATGGAGAAAAGGATCTGCATGACAAAGGGGCATGGAGGAAAATGTCTGCATGGTGAGGGAATGTGGAGGAAAGGGTCTGCATAGTGAGGGATGAGAGAGAAGGGGTCTGGGTACCATGGTGGTTCAGGAGAAGGGCCTGTGTCCTGGGAGGACAATGCTGCTGCCACTGCGTTAACTGACGGGAAGGAGGTTCAGCCACTGAGACCAAGAGAGGCCTTGCCTTCTGCCTCAGCAGGACCTCCATCTCTTCGCATGATTCCTTCCTTTACGGGCCTGCATTCATTCCCTTCGTTGCTCGCTCCCTCCTTCATGGCAGGAAAGCTATCGGCGCATGCACTTGGAGAAGGAGGAGCAAGAAAGAGGAAGGAAAGCCACCACGGCATGCACTTGGACAGGAAGGAAGAGAAGCGAAGTGTGAAGCCTCTCAGTATGCTTTCCGGAACCCCAAGGGCTCTGTGGAGCACACTTTAAGAACCACTGGTCTAGATAATAGCATTGATTTTTTTTTTTTACTAGCACTCATATGACAGTGACATTAGAAAGAAATATGTTCCTCAGCTCTGAAAAGATGTGCAGCCTTTCAGTGTATGAATAGAATCATAGAATCATAGAATCAAAGAGTTGGAAGAGACCTCATGGGCCATCCAGTCCAACCCCCTGCCAAGAAGCAGGAATATTGCATTCAAATCACCCCAGACAAATGGCCATCCAGCCTCTGGATGACCATGCTACTTCAGAGATTAATCTGATCTACTGGAATTTCTAACAAAATTACAGCATATTAGATCAGTTCAAGGTTACACTACCCTTGAAGACACAGGTACGCAGTTTGGGTGTTCTCCTGGATTCAGTGCTGACGCTTGATGCTCAGGTGTCAGCGGTGGCTGAGAGGGCCGTTGCACAGCAAAAACCTGTGCGCCAGCTGCGACTGTACCTCAGTAAGTCTGACTTGACCATGGTGGTCCACGCCTTAGTTACCTCAAGATTGGACTATTGTAATGTACTCTACGTTGGGCTGCCCTTGAAGATGGTTCGGAAACTACAGCTGGTGCAAAGGTCGGCGGCCAGATTGTTAACCGGAGCAAGTTACAGGGAGCAGTCAACCCCCCTGTTTGAACAGCTCCACTGGCTGCCGATAAGTTTCCGGTCCCAATTAAAGGTGCAGGTTATTACCTATAAAGCTCTAAACGGTTCAGGACCTGCCTATCTGCGCAACCGCCTCCTCATGAGCCCACACGGTCCTGAAGATCTTCCAGGGATGCTCTTCTCTTGCTCCCACCCCCATCCCAGATGCGGTTGGTGGGGACGAGGGAAAGGGCATCCTCGGTGGTGGCCTCTCGTCTCTGGAACTCCTTCCCCAGAGAAATTAGGCTGGCAACCTCCCTTCCCACATTCCGTAAGGAATTAAACACATGGATGTTTCGTTGTGCTTTCGACTGATGACTCCTATGATAAATGACCTGAATCATGACCTGATTCTGAATTCCTATGTCACATTATATATGTGTGTGTGTGTGTGTTAAGTTAAATTGATCCTGTTAAATTACTCTGTTCCCATGCTCTTTCCATGCTATTATATGTTGCTATCCACCTTATTGAACCATTTTATCTTTTAACTAGCTTGCATAGTGGTCCTTGTCCCCGTCCCCCCAACAAAATTAGTCTGCTGTTGCCTTTGATATTTGTTATTACTGTTATGCTGTTTTACTCTGTTTTTGTTGTTTTAATTTGTTATTGCTTCGCTTTTAATTGTATTGTGCTTTGGGCTTGGCCCCATGTAAGCCGCCCCGAGTCCCTTCGGGGAGATGGAGGCGGGGTAGAAAAATAAAGTTGTTGTTGTTGTTGTTGTTGTTGTTGTTGTTGCTCTTCTTCTTCTTCTTCTTCTTCTTCTTCTTCTTCTTCTGCTTCTTCTGCTTCTTCTGCTTCTTCTTCTTCTTCTCCTTCTTCTTCATGTATTTCATTTCTCTCTATTATTAATTTCATTCATAGTTCAACATATAAAGACATACCAATGGGTTACATTACACCTTCCTTACAATAAAAATAACATTAGCTTTCATAATCTATAACTTTTGCCAAGGGAGTAGTAAATATAAAATCTGCCCTTGCTTTGAAAAGAACATATTGTGCATGTACACCTGGGAAGCTTCATTTATCTTTCACATCTTTAGACTGTGTGCACTGCAAAGAGTAAATATAAAACCAGAGCTATATTTCAGAAGCATACATCAATAGTTTTCATTTAGTTGCCAAAAAAATAATCCAGTTTTTTCCCCAAAAAATCATAGATTAAAACCAGGACATATGTAGCCAGTTAAAACCAGGGTGTGGACAGGTTACTGAAGGTTATTAATGAGAAAAAATACACACCCCTACTCTGAGGAGTGACAAATGAGAGAGTTGTGAGAGTATTTATTTTATTTATTTCGGGTACTTCTACCCCTCCCTTCTCAACCCCCTAAGGGGGACTCAGGGCGGCTTCCAACCAGCATACGTTTGATGCCTACAATTCACAATAAAATACATAGTAACAATAATTATAAACAGTTAAAACATTACATTAATGCAATAAAAAGCCAGCCTGGTAGCCATAATTTTGCCAAGTCCGTAATTAATAAATTCATTCCGCTTATCATAGTCCATTTCCAAAGCTTTAGTCGTCATTGTCCTTGTCAGTCTGCCAGATTACCCAAAGGCCTGGTCCCATATCCATGTTTTTAATTTCCTTCTGAAAGAGAGGAGGGATGACGATGATCTAATTTCCCCGGGGAGTGAATTCCACAGGCGGGGGCCACCACCGAGAAGGCCCTGTCCCTCGTCCCCGCCAATCTCATCTGTGACAAGGGTGGGGCCAAGAGCAGGGCCCCTCCAGAAGATCTTAAATTCCTAGGTGGGACGTAGGAGATATGTTCGGACAGGTACCGCTGGGCCGGTGCCGTATAGCATTCATATCATGAAGAATGGGAATGGAGAAAATATTCATTTGTAAGGACTAACTGGTGTGACATGTCTGACCATAGTGTGGAAAATACGAGGGGTATTTTTTAAGTAAGGTCCGCTTTGTTGTAGACACTAGTAGTTCACGCGCATACCATAATGAGCGCGTGTATCATGTACCGGCATGACTCGGGAACAACTGTGCTCAGTTTCCGCTCTGTAGCTAACCTGTACGGTTCTGTTCTGTGCTTTAAAAATGTTTAAGACTATCAACTCACCCACTGCATATGAGGTTCGCTCAGTGTTATGGTTTTTGTCAGCAAGAAACCTGCCTGCTGCAGAAATTCATCGACAGATTTGTGAAGTGTACGGTGATACTGTTATGAGTGAAAGCAAAGTGCGTAAGTGCGTACGACAATTCAAAGATGGCCGTGACAACGTCCATGATGAGGACCGCTCCGGTCACCCTCTGACGACGTGAAAACGGCAGTGAACTCTTGGTTATTGGAGCAGGCGGCAAGTTTTTATGAAGAGGGTATTTTAAAATTGGTTCAGAGGTATGATAAGTGTTTGAACAAACTTGGCAACTATGTTGAAAAATAGAGTGAAGTATATACTTTCTGAAGATAAATTTACTTTTTTGAAATAACCTTGCGTTGTGTACTTATGTTCAAACGGACCTTACTTAAAAAATACCCGTTGTATTTCTTGCCAGAGTAAGCTCACAGTCAGTCCCAAAACACTATTGTAGAAAGTTTCTGTGCAAACCTTTTAAACCTATTGTTTTTGTCGGTTTCCCGCTCTGCTGATTTAGGAGAAGTAGTTGCTGTTCAGTGGAAGTTTTCACCTCTATTTTTGTTTTTAAAGCAGGTGTTTTGCAATGCTGCATAGGGTGGGTGCTCAACTCCTTTTGGCAGACAATGGCTTCTGAAAGACTCGACTGCCATGTCCTTGTTTTTCTGGCCAGATGGTACTAACATGTGTATTCCCTAAGTGTTATTTCTACGTGTGCCTTTGCATTCTCCTTCTAGTCTCTCCCGCTGTATTTTATTAATCAGTGCTCCGTTAAAAGGCAGAACAAATGACATTTTTCCCCTGTTTGGTAAATTACATTAAAAGGAAGAGAATTCTGCTGTAAAGAAAAGAAAAGAAAAGAAAAGAAGGTCTTCAACACTATGTTGTTGTTTATTCTTGAATCTAATTATAAGCCAAAGTTCAGTAGAGTCCTCCTGGTTATCAACAGGGGGTGCAGCTATATATTTTTTCTAATTCACCCCATCCATTTCCCATGTGACAAAACTTCCGTTTGAATGTTTCACAGTCCCATCTTTTAGAAATGTCTTTGGGAGCTGCAGTGGGTCCAAACATTTTTTTTTTTGAATATGATCTTTATTAAGGTTTTCAATACAAAAAGTAGGGAGCAGGTAGTGCCTGAGGGAGGGGTTGGGCAGTGGGGAACGGGGGGGGGAGCGGGGCTGGAGAGGGGGAAGGAGTTCGGAATGGGTGGGAGGGGCAGGTGGGTTGGGGTGGAGAGGGAACAGGGTTAAAAAGATAAAAAAGCTTGACTTCCAAATAGTCCGTCGGGGATATTCCAAAAGTTGTTAGTGTTCTTCATAATTCTTTCTCATAGCCTCTTCCTCTACCTTCTGTCCCAGCACTCTGGGGCAATATTTCTCTTTTCCTTCAGGAATGATTTCATTAGTTCCCAGCCCGTCCTATTTTTCCTGCTTTTGTCATACATCAGCGTGGCCAGCGTGTCCATGTCCATTAAGTCTCTTGCTTTCAAAAGCCAGTCCTCCGTGGTTGGACGCTCTTTTTTTTTCCACCTACTCGCTAGAACAGTCCTCGCTGCGGCTGTTAAATGGTATAGTAGCCTCTCTTTGTTACTTTCTAGTTTGAAATCTATCAGGTGGAGTAGGTAGTATTCCTCCTGGTTATCAACAGGGGGTGCAGCTATATATTTTTTCTAATTCACCCCATCCATTTCCCATGTGACAAAACTTCCGTTTGAATGTTTCACAGTCCCATCTTTTAGAAATGTCTTTGGGAGCTGCAGTGGGTCCAAACATTCATTATTATTATGCCTCTTCTGATTGACTGCCAAACAGACTCTTCGGTATGAAGAAAATAACAGTTGGGGGGTGCCCCTAAGACCTTCCCTTCACAAGTTTAGTTTGTGCTGTACAGCTTGTATTTTAAGTTATCCCATTGCAAACTTATCCTTCAAATGTTGTGAAAAACCAATGAGAAAATAATTTAGATACTCCTCCCCTGCCAGGCGTTGCTGTGGCCCAGCTTGGTGATCTGGAAAATAAAGTAATGAGAAAGTGTTGGTTTCTAATATATGTAATTTCTTTATGCTTGTGGGTAAACAATATTTCTCATTGTTTCTTTGTCAGTGTTAATGTAGAGATTGTCTGGTTTGCCTACTCTGGAACATGCAACATATAATTGTCCTTCTTTAGGGGTTCCTTTCAAATCTATGATACTGTATCTGTCATATACATATGTATGTGTGTCAATCATATATATGTATTTATATCTATGGCTGGATGGCTCTTTGTCAGCAGGACTTTGATTATGTTTTCTTGCCCTCATGAAGGGAGTTGGACTGGATCGTCTTAAGGCAGCATTTCTCAACCTGGGAGTCGGGACCCCTGAGAGGGGTCATGAGGGGTGTCAGAAGGGTTGCTAAAGACCACCAGAAAACACAGTATGTTCTGTTGGTCATGGGAGTTCTATGTGCGAAGTTTGGCCCAATTCTATCATTGGTGCGGTTCAGAATGCTCTTGGATTATAGGTGAACTATAAATCCCAGTAACTATAACTCCCAAATGTCAAGGTCTATTTCCCCCAAACTCCATTTGTGTTCATATTTGAGCATATGGAGTATTTGTGCCAAGTTTGGTCCAGGATCCTTCGTCGTTTGAATCCACAGTGCTCTCTGGATGTAGGTGAACTACAGCTCCAAAATTCAAGGTCACCAAACCCTTCTAGTGTTTTCTGTTGGTCATGGGAGTCCTGTGTGCCAAGTTTGGTTCAATTGCATCATTGGTGGAGTTCAGAATGCTCTCTGATTTGTAGGTTAACTATAAATCCCAGCAACTACAACTCCCAAATGACAAAATCAGTTTTTTTGAGTGATGGTCACTCCTTGGATTAGTAGGTGTCTTTCCCGACAGAGCCCAGCCAGAAGTACATGTGCATTATCTAATGGGTTCCATGAAGTAAGAGGAGAGGAAGCATACGATGGGGGAAGGGGCCCATCTGATGAGGTAGTAGGTTAAGGAAGCTCGACTACCTTGTTTTGTTCCACTGCTTATTATTATTTATTATTATATCATGCATTTCTACCCCGCCCCTCTCCCCCCAAAGGGGGACTCAGAGCAGCCTCACACAAGCATCATATGATGCTATCAGCATAAAAACAATCAAAGCTTACATTTAAAACAGTAAAAATCATTAAAACCATTATTCAAATTCATTAAACAATACATTAAACATGCCAATTAAAACCAAGTCCAAATCAGTAAATCCAATGTTGCAGATATCCTAAGTTTTCTTGCCAATTGCCACTGTCCACTAATCGAACGCCTGGTCCCAAAGCCAAGTCTTCAGTTGTCTTCTAAAGGACAGAAGGGAGGTGGCCAACCTGATATCCTTAGGGAGAGAGTTCCACAGATGGGGGGGCCACTGCCAAGAAGGTCCTATCTCTCATCCCCACCAACCACGTTTGCAAAAGTGGTGGGATTGAGAGCAGGGCCTCTCCTGACAATCTTAAGCTTCGTGATGGTTTGTAATAGGAGATACGTTTGGACAGGTAATCAGGGCCAGAACCGTTTAGGGCAGGGGTCCCCAAACTTTTTAAACAGAGGGCCAGATCACAGTCCCTCAAACTGTTGGAGGGCCGGATTATAATTTGAAAAAACACGAATGAATTCCTATGTACACTGCACATATCTTATTTGTAGTGAAAAAAAACACTTAAAAACAATACGATAACTAAAATGAAGAACAATCTTAACAAATATAAACTTATCAGTATTTCAATGGGAAGTGTGGGCCTGCTTTTGGCTGATGAGATAGGATTGTTGTTTTGTTGTTGTTGTTGTGTGCTTTCAAGTCGTTTCAGACTTAGGTTGACCCTGAGCAGGGGCCAGGTAAATGACCTTGGAGGGCCGCATCTGGCCCCCGGGCCATAGTTTGAAGAGCCCTGGTGTAGTGAAATTGCTACTCTATGTTAAGGTTTTGGTGTATAGCTCTATGTTTACATATGGCAGATAGGGAAGAATAGGCACAGACAGGGTAGTAACAGCAGAGATAGAATTCATTTGCATATGGGAAGCCGATTGGTCATATGCAGATTAGTGTAGGCCCAGGATTTGAAAAGGCTGCTAGGCCAAAATAACAGTTAGGGAGAGCAGAGCTGAACATTCCAAAGGGGTGGAGCCAAAGAGGCAGTTAGAGTGTGGGAGTTTGAAAATGACAGTTAGGAATCTGTGTGTGAAGAGGAGAGTTGGTTTTTGAGTGTCTGATATAGAGACTTCTGATATAGAGAAGCAGTTAGTTAAATAGAGCTCGAGTTTTAAGGAACATAAAGAAGACTAGTGTTGCCTTAGTTCAAAATATAATTCAGCCAAGAGTGTGCAAAGCAATGTTTGTGAATGTGAAGCATTGATAGTTTATTCAGGAAAGTAAACCAAGTAAATGATACTGACTGTAAGCCTCAAGATTGCAACAAAACACAAATGTAACCACAAGCGTTGGAGCCAGAAGTTATAAATAAACTGTGTTACTTCGTTATACTCAAGAGTGTTTCATTGCCTGTGATATAAAGTACAAAGGTTTAACAGTACACAGAAAGTCCCAGCCAATATAAAAGAAGAAACTGAATCAGTATAAGGTAGCAAAGAGGTTTTTTAAAGAGGAAATAGTCTCTCTCCCTCACTACATGTGGTTTAGGGCTTTAAAGGTTAAAACGAGCACTTTGAATTATGCTCGGAAGCTGATCGGCAGCCAGTGGAGCTGGCGTAAAAGAGGAGTTGTACGCTCCCTGTACGCCGCTCCAGTGAGCAACCTGGCTGCTGACAGTTGAACTAGTTGAAGCTTCTGAGAGGTCTTCAAAGGCAGCCCCACGTAGACAGCGTTGCAGTAGTTTATTCGGGATGTAACAAGAGCATGGACACCATGGGCAAGCCAGACTTCCAAAGGAATGGGAGCAGCTTGCTGCAATTGGGTTTCTAGTGCGCTTTTCCTATGCACTGCACCAAGCACTTCAGTGCAATGGTTGTGGAAAATACAAAAGAGCAGATTTCATTCACCATTATAAAGCATACATTGACAAAAATGAAGGAAAGGCATCAAAGACTTGTTTACTCTTGTGCATCCTGACAGATCTCCCACCTCTAACCCAGGTTTTCCCCTAAATAGTACTTTGCAACATCTCAAGAGATCAAATGACCTCATCTAAAATTAATAGCGCTTTGTGTGAATGTTTCCGCAAGTGTATAATGAGACCTCAGATCTTTGGTGCCTTTGTGGGCCATGGTGCTCTTTATCTGTAGGTACCAAGATCTTTGAAAGCTAAGATCATTATTGAAGAAGGCACTAAGCAATTTAGAAAGATCACTGTCTTCATGTGACAGAAACTTTGCAGCAAAGCACAGTAATTTATGATGATAAATTATAGCTGTCAGAATGTCGAGATCACTTCATGGAATTCATTTCCAAGCTCCCATTCTGAGTGTCTGTGGCAGTGGTTGTTCACCATGTCACCCCTCCTGTGTGAACTTTCCGGGGAAGCAGTGCAAAACATTGATAGCCTTTTTTCCAAAGTGGTTTGGCACAGCAAGGGGCAAATTAATTTCCGCTATACCTTAATGCAAAAACAAAATGACTTCTGTCCCTTTGAATGACAGCATCAGCAGAAAAGGGGGAGAAGATTTCAACTCCCAAGTTTTCTGGTGTATATTTAAACTAAGTTCAGACATCTCATTTTAAAGCAGTTTCTGAGTATTATTATTATTATTATTATTATTATTATTATTAAACTTTATTTGTACCCCGCTAGCATCTCCCGAAGGACTCGATGTGGCTTACAAAGGCCAAGGCCTCAAACAACAAGAGACAATAACAATACAAAGCAAGCAAATTAAAAACATAAGCAATAACAAAAACAAAACATTACACTGTTATGCAATAAAACCAGGGCCGGGCCAATGAAGGGTACAGGTTAAAAGTGCTGGGTGTAAGAGGTAATGTGTTGGGATTCTAGGCAAGTGCAATGTGCAGAGAGTCTTAAGCTCTAATAAAGTGCTTCTGGGACAGAGTGCTAGGGGTTATCCTATTCAGGAAAGGCACATCGGAATAGCCATGTCTTCAAGTTCTTCCTAAAGACTGCCAACGTGGGTGCTAGTCTAATGTCTTTGGGGAGGGTGTTCCAAAGTCGGGGGGCAACCACAGAGAAGGCCCTGTCCCTCGTCCCCACCAAATGAGCCTGCGACGCAGGTGGGATCGCGAGCAGGGCCTCTCCAGATGAACGGAGGGAGCGTGTGGGTTCATATACGGAGATGCGGTCATGCAGGTAGGCAGGTCCCAAACCGTTTAGGGCTTTGTAGGTAAGCACCTGCACCTTGAATTGGGCTCGGTAGGTAAACGGCAGCCAATGGAGCTCCTTAAACCCCCTTCTCGTGTGTTTCAACATGGTCAACTCCTCGGTGTACCAGGGAGATGGCCTGTCTCGACGCAACGAGATGGGACGTTCGGGAGCGATCGTATCTATCGCCCTGGTCATCTCCCTGTTATAGAGATCGACCAAGGCGTTGACAGAATCGCCAGGCTCCATGGCAGGACAAACCCCAAGATTCCTAAGGAAACCGTCCGGATCCATCAGTCTCCTGGGGCGGACCATCTTAATTTGTCCTCCACCTCTGCGGAGGTTAAGGGTCGCAGATAGTCTAAAACTGATCAGATAGTGATCAGACCATGACAAAGGAAGGATGTTTTGCTCTTCCACTCTGATCATTTCGTTGTCCGCCACAAAAACTGAGTAGTGTGCTGCCTCTGTTTAAAAGCCTCCAAAGAAGGAGCCTCCATCACACTCTGGGGCCTTATTAATTGGTCTGACCAGGAAGCTTGGAATTGGCCACTAGTTTGTTCTGCCAGGCATAATTTTGGGAGTCTATTGTTTTCCAAGTTTTCTATTTTTGATTAATAATTGAAGACCCTAATTTTGGCAAATCCTTCAATAAAGTATACTTCTAATTCCACTCTAACAGCAACAGCAGTAGTTCTTTTGTCTACCCCCAGCATCTGTCTTGGGAATTTTGATTGGATTTGTTTAGCACAGGTTTAGCACAGCTGGTAAATCTATCAACTGAAAGGTTGCAAGTTCGAAGCCCTAGGTCAGCATGAGCGGCCGACCATCAGCCCTTCTCTCTGTTTACCTAAGCAGTTCGAAAACGGCTTTATCTGTAATTAATAATAATAATAAATAATAATAAACCTTTATTTATACCCCGCCAACATCTCCCAAAGGACTCGGTGCGGCTTACAAGAGGCCGAGGCCCAACACATCAATACAACAACAGCATAACAATACAACAATAAATAAACTAAAAAAAACAAGCAATAAACATCAAAACAATAGCAATAAACACTAGACAATAACACCATGACACATTTAAAAACTAAGGCCGGGCCAAATTTTAAAAATGCTGGATATGACAGGTGAAATGAATAGGTTTTTGGAGATAGGTGCAGTGTGCAGACAATCTTAAATCTCTAGTAAAGTGCATTTGGGACATGATGCTTGGAGTTTCCTATTCTGGGAAGTCACACTGGAACAACCACGTCTTCAAGCTCTTCCTAAAGACTGCCAATGTTGGGGCTTGTCTGATGTCCTTGGGGAGAGAGTTCCAGAGTCGGGGGGGCCACCACCGAGAAGGCTCTCTCCCTCGTCCCCACCAATCGCGCTTGCGACGCAGGTGGGATCGTGAGCAGGGCCTCTCCAGATGATCAGAGAGATCGTGTGGGTTGATATACGGAGATGCAGTCACGCAGGTAGGCGGGTCCCAAACAGTTTAGGGCTTTGTAGGTAAGCACCTGCACCTTGAATTGGGACTGGTAAATGAACGGCAGCCAATGGAGCTCCTTAAACAGGAGGGTTGACCGCTCCCTGTAAGGAGTTCCAGTTAACAACCTGGCCGCCGCTCGTTGAATTAGTTGGAATTTCCGGGCCGTTTTCAAGGGTAGCCCCACGTAGAGTGCATTAGAGTAATCCAATCTGGAGGTGACTAAGGCATGGACCACCCTGGCCAGATCCGCCTTCATGAGGTATGGTCGCAGTTGGCGCTTGAGTCTTAATTGTGCAAAGGCCCTCCTGGACACCGCCGACGTCTGAGCTTCAAGTGTAAGTGATGAGTCCAGGAGGACACCCAAACTGCGGACCTGTGACTTCAGGGGGAGTGTAACCCCGTCCAACACAGGTTGCCACCCTATACCCCGATCCAGTTTACGATCGACCAAGAGGACCTCTGTCTTGTCGGGACTGATCCTCAGTTTGTTCCTCCTCATCCAGACAGTCACAGCGGCCAGGCACTCATCCAGTAGCCGTGGGGCTTCCTTGGAATTAGGTGGAAAAGAGTAGTAGAGTCTCCTAACTTCACCATCTGAGAGCAGCCCTCCAGGAAGGACCGGAGCCGTGACAAAACCATGCCTCCAAGACCCATCCCAGAGAGTCATCCCAAAAGGATACCATGATCGATGGTATCGAAAGCCGCTGAGGTGTCCAAGAGAACCAACAGGATCACACTCCCCACGTCAAGCTCCCTACGGAGGTCATCCACCAAGGCGACCAAAGCCGTCTTGGTACCGTGACCAGGCCTAAAGCCAGACTGTGACTGGTCCAGGTAATTGATGTCATCCAGGAAACCCTGGAGCTGAGAGGAGTCTACTGCTTTTCAAGTTTTCTATTTTTGACCAATAATTGAAGACCCAGATTTTGGCAAATCCTTCAATGGAGTATACTTCTAATTCCACTCTAACAGCAGCAGTGGTTCTTTTTTCTACCCCCAGCATCTGTCTTGGGAATTTTGATTGGATTTGTTTAGCACAGGTTTAGCACAGCTGGTAAATCATCAGCAACTATAAGATCTATCAACTGAAAGGTTGCAAGTTCAAAGCCCTGGGTCGGCATGAGTGGCCAACCGTCAGCCCTGCTCACTGTTTACCTAAGCAGTTCAAAAACAGCTTTAGCTATAATTAGAGAAATTAGGTGCTCCTAAAGCCGGGGAGGTGTTTTGCAACGCCATAAAGAAGAAGATCTGAAAATGCTGGAATGAGGAAGCCCGGATGGCTCTTCGTTATAGAGGATAGAGCAATAGCATCCCCCCTGTGGACTCGAGCCCAACCGTCCATGGCATCGAAACAACACCTCCTTCTGTTCTGTGTACTGTCTATTCCTGGGGTCCTCAAACTAAGGCCCGGGGGCCAGATACGGCCCTCCAAGGGCATTTACCGGGCCCTCGCTCAGGTCAACCTATGTCTGAAACGACTTGAAAGCTGGGTTGTTGTAGGTTTTTTCGAGCTATATGGCCATGTTCTAGAGGCATTCTCTCCTGACGTTTCTCCTGTTTTGAAGTCATTTCTTCAAAACAATGAGCTGGAAAACTTTAGAGGGGTGAAGGAAAACATACGTTACAGTCTCAATTAGTCCTGGGTCCAAGGGGTTTGAAGCTGAGAAGCCTCACCAAGTTTCCTCCTTCCTCAATGGCTGTGAATGCCGGAGCAAACCACAACCCCAGTTCAGATGGCCTATATTTTGAAGATTCGGGATCTTCCTTTGGTGCCAAAAGAACTGGCTTGAAGGCGCCTAGGTCTCCTCAATAATTGTCCAGGACGATCTAGACATAAAGCATGAGTCCCAGGGGTAAAAAACCTCAGAACTGATGCTAAGAGGTAACTTAAATCAGGGTCTTTAAGAATCAAGTCTCTTACTCACGTCCATATGGCAGGACCTCTGATGGCAGAATGAAAAGAAAAAGGAAGTTCTCCCCTCTTGCAGGAAGAGGTGGAGCCAAACAGTACTGATTGACAGCTACAAGCAACCAATCCATACAACTATACATAAGCAGTGTAAAAAGGGACAGGAGTAAGCATAATACAACAGTTTAAATCTTACAACTAACAGTTCTATACATAGGTGGCATCACTCGCGCCGTCACAACTTGTAAGTTTATATTTGTTAAAATTGTTCTTCATTTTAATTATTGTATTCTTTTAAAGTGTTTTTTGCACTGCAAATAAGATATGTGCACTGTGCATAGGGATTCATTCATGTTTTTTCAAATTATAATCCGTCCCTTCAACAGTTTGAGGGACTGTGACCTGGCCCTCTGTTTAAAAAGTTTGTGGATCCCTGGTCTATACAAACGGCATTGAATGTTTGCTGTGTATGTGTACTTGTGATCCACCCGGAGTCCCCTTTGGGGTGAGAAGGACGGAATATAAATAATGTATTATTATTATTATTATTATTATTATTATTATTATTATTGATAATTTGTTTAGACCCCAAATTTTGACCCATATAATATCATAGGGACAATCTTTGCTTTGTAAACTTTTATTATTGGGATTAAAGACCCTAGGTATCTATGGGATAGTAGTCTTGTCAGATAAATAGATAGATTTATAGTTTTGCTTTCTCCTAGAAAGACTGTTATAAGTTAGTCCGAGATTTAGTGCATTTGGAGACTGCCTGAACAAATGCAAATGTTTTCAGAGCTGCAGTCTCTCAAGCATGAGGCACACATAAGCTATATTTAGATCTTTCAATCCAGGCCAGAATTCTGCCACTCAGCTCAGACTTTCTATCCACTTCATTGATCCCAGCAGATTGGGTGGAAATGACTTCGTTTGCTCTGTCACACATGATATCTGCTCTACAAATGCAGCATGTCCCATCGTCTGCTGCACTCAGCATCTACTGGCTGGATTCCTGAGATAGAAGGTGAAAACAGAGAGACTCTCTGTGGCCCTGTGGGGTGAAAACTATCAAGTAGGAAGTTGCATCAAATGAATAAAGAATAATGAGAAATGTCATCTTTCCAACCTAAATCCACATCTTTATTTCCACTCTCGAGGGTTAAGCAATACTCTAGCTGAGTTCCACTGCACTGTCTGAACATTGCCCTTGGAGTGATAGTGTCATGAATACTTTTAAAACTTAAAAAAAGTTATTTTATTCCATTTTCAGTGAGACTAGAGTAATAAACACTTTACAGAGAAAGAGCCCCCGGTGGCGCAGTGGGTTAAACCCCTGTGCCGGCAGGACTGAAGACCGACAGGTCGCAGGTTCAAATCCGGGGAGAGGCGGATGAGCTCCCTCTATCAACTCCAGCTCCTCATGCGGGGACATGAGAGAAGCCTCCCACAAGGATGATAAAAACATCAAATCATCCAGGCGTCCCCTGGGCAACGTCCTTGCAGACAGCCAATTCTCTCACACCAGAAGTGACTTGCAGTTTCTCAAGTTGCTCCTGACACGACAAAAAAGAGAGAGAGAGAAAGAAGTAAACACACGAACTATAGCTACATTACTTACACAAAGGGGATTACATTTTACTCAACATTCACACAAATACACATATCTCCATACATATGTTACCATTCCTTCCGTCTCCTAGAAAAGAGAACCTAATGTGGGCCAGATCACATTCCCTGCAAATCTGCCATTCTGCTGATTATACCATCTTTCTTTGTCCCTTGGAGAAAGAAACTCTGTTGTCTGCCACACTTTTGGATAGAAAGGGGTCTCATAATCATCATCATCATCATCATCATCATCTTTATTTGTACCCCACTCCGTCTCCCTGATGGGGACTCGGTGTGGCTTACATGAGGCCAAGCCCAAAACAACAATTACATGAAATAAAACAAAACCGAAAACGCAAATAATAAACAATAATAACGCAATTACATAAAACAAAAGACAACATAGCAATATAAAATTACAATAAACACAATCACAATAACATGGGCGAGCTACATGTAATGGATAAAAGAAAACTGGGTAGAAACAGATTAAAAACTCAGGCGAGCTGAAACCGAGATAAACAAGGATAGATTATTTGCGGAGGAGAGCTCATTTTAGTGGAGGTCGTGAAGCAAAGCTTTCCTATGGGGGGGGGATGCACTCCAATGACAGAACCGTTAAAACTAAGCACTAGTGTGAGGATGTAAATCTATTCATCAAATGCGCAGCGGAAGAGCCAGGTTTTGAGGTTCTTTTTAAAGGTTTCTAGGGTAGGAGCTTTCCTAATCTCTCCAGGAAGTGAGTTCCAGAGTCAGGGAGCCACAGAGGAAAAAGTTCTCTTTCTTGTACTCACCAGACGTGTCTGGGAGACTGGCAGGGGCAAAAGAAGGGCCTCCCCAGAAGCTTGTCTATCAGCACAGCATCTCAAAAGAAAAATGTTTCCAACAAAAATAGTTGCTCACGCTATTCCTCTGCAACAAGCAAAGTTGTGAAAACAACAGTATCGGGACAATAGAAATGAGAGTGGGCAATCTGAGATAAAATTTTGTCCTGTTTCTTAAACAGTTTCATAACAGCTACTGTCAAGAAAGGAACTCAGGGCCCTTCCACACAGCCCTATATCCCAGAATGTCAAGGCAGAAAATCTCACATTATCTGAGTGTGGACTCAGATAACCCATTTCAAAGCAGATATTGTGGGATTTTTCTGTCTTGATATTCTGGGATATAGAACTGTGTGGAAGTGCCCTCAGTCTAATCACCACTATAGTGATGAAGTAGATGAGAAAGCTCCCCCTTTCTGTGTTTTCCTGATGAAAATTCCTCCCCAGCTGCCATTTGCCCCACCGGAGAAACAACCAGAAACTTACCGCATACAGCACAGAGAGGAATGCTTGGAACAGTTGGAAAGAGTTTAACCCCACTAAGGTTGTACCGCCCTTCCCAATTGGAAAGAGTTAAACCCTGCTAAGGTTGTATCTCCCTTCCCAATTGGGCTGCTCATTGAACCATCAAAGAGTCACTATTCCAGGCACTCATCTGGACAATTTTGGATTTGGGAGTATTTTGGATTTCAGAATTGTGGATAAAGGATGGTTAACCTGTTCAACAGAAAATACCCCAACATTCCTAGATTGGGGTGGCTGGTAAGAACTTTTTTTCCCCTACCTCTTATCAATAGTTGATATCTCTCTTCTTGGGCACATACTAAACACATGAAAATGTAGAAACAAATTCCCTGA